>NC_041404.2:109599104-109674104 GCF_900747795.2 Erpetoichthys calabaricus
GTAAGGGAGTGAAGTGAGCGCTGCTTTTAAAGTACTGCTTTTAAATTTTTATTAAGAAGAAAAGAAAACCTTTTTAAATTAAGTCTTAAAAAGAGCTGTAAAGATATTGACAATAAGCTACACAAACCCACCAAGACATGCAATCGTTTAAATCAAAGCGTGAGTCGAAAAACACTATCCCATAATATTAGTTAACGATTAACACATTTCTATATGTATTGTAAGCATACAATACAACTGATAATATGTTGCGCTTATTTATCTGGTGTACTGACATTTTTGCGCGTTTAACGGCTGAAATCTAACATGGTTTGTGCCCTTCAGAATGAAAATAGTTTGCATTTACCTTTTTAATAAAAGGCGAGCTTTTAAGCCTGAGAAATCACCCTGTAAATGCACACGTTTAATTGCACGTGTTAATATGTATGCTTACACAGTATTAAAAGACACTCAACAAGTACACAGTATTAAAAGACAGTCAACAATTAACGTCATTTACCTTCGTTCCCGCGTTTGACTTGTGCTGTAAATCTCTTCCTCGTTTTCAGTTCACGTGATTACGTAGGAGGCTTAATACGTGATGACGCGATACGTGACTCCGCCTCCTCCATTAGAGTATATGGACAAAAAACAGGTTCCAGTTATGACCATTACACGTAGAATTTCGAAATGAAACCTGCCTAACTTTTGTAAGTAAGCTGTAAGGAATGAGCCTGCCAAATTTCAGCCTTCTACCTACACGGGAAGTTGGAGAATTAGTGATGAATGAGTCAGTCAAACAGGTTCCAGTTATGACCATTACGCGTAGAATTTCGAAATAAAACCTGCCTAACTTTTGTAAGTAAGCTGTAAGGAATGAGCCTGCCAAATTTCAGACTTCTACCTACACGGGAAGTTGGAGAATTAGTGATGAGTGAGTGAGTCAGTCAGTCAGTGAGTCAGTGAGGGCTTTGCCTTTTATTAGTATAGATATATATATCTATATCTATATATATCTATATCTATATATATATATATATCTATATGTATATATATCTATATCTATCTATATCTATATATCTATATATATATCTATATATCTATCTATATATATATATCTATATATCTATATATTTATCTGTATATCTATATATTTATCTGTATATCTATATATATACCTATATATCTATATATATATATATCTATATTTCTATATATATGTATATATCTATATATCTATAGATATATCTATCTATATCTATATATCTATATGTATATATATATCTATATCTATATATATATCTATATATCTATATATATAATCTATATCTATATCTATATATATATATCCAAATCCCCGCGCTTCGCAGCGGTGAAGTACTGCTTTTAAATTTTTATTAAGAAGAAAAGAAAACCTTTTTAAATTGAGGGAAAATATACCAATAACAATTTGTTAAGGATCTGTTTTTTTGTTAAGCTGCCTTTAAACAGCCTCTCCGCTGTTTTTTAAACGAACGCCGTATAAGGCCGTCCTTTCTCCTAGCTTAGCGGTTCTGTATTCTTTTATTGTTCGTTTATAACAATTGTTATAATTATTGTGTAGCTATTTGAGACTCACTGTTCTGTTCAGGTACCCATTTGCTTTATGTAGTCCGCGGATTCTCCGCTATTTTTTGTTCGTTTATTAAGATTATAGTTATTTATTGATTCCCTTCTTTAGCTGACTGCCTGCTCATATAAGGCGCTCTGCTGTTTTTTTGTGAAGCAGCCTCAACACTGCTTTTCCGTTGTTTTATAAACAAACGGCATATAAGGTCTTCCTTTTTCTTTGCTTCGCCAAGGAAGCCGCCTTTTTATTTAATCCATGGGTTCACCGCTGTTTTTTTTGTTTGTTTATTACGATTGTTATAGTTCTCTTTGTATACCACTTTGTCAGTTAAGCACTCTGGTTGTAATATGACCAAGCCGTGCAAGCTTACTGTTAAGAATGCAACGTATAGTTGTACAGGAGAAAAGCAATCTTGCCTCAAATCAATGGCAACCTTTTGTAGGTCTATGAACTTAATTTAAACTTTAGGTTTACATGGTGCCCTTGTGTCTTCTCATTAAACTTGTATGTCGTGAATATGGTATTGCAAGCGGGAGCGTTTCTATAAACTTAATTTAAACTTACGGTTGTAGCTGCACTTATGAATATGCTTGTATGCGTCACTCGCTCGCTTCTTATTGTTTCGCTGCCTTTTGAATTGTGTAATGAATGTTTTCTTCAGCGCTCTTTCGGGCTCTTACTTGTTTTGTACGTACTTTGTTCACAGTCAGTTCACGTGATTACGTGGGTGGCGTGATGACGCAAGTCTGCCTCCCACGGCTATCGAGATGCACTCCATTACAGTATATGGACAAAAAAGAGGTTCCAGTTATGACCATTACGCTTTGAATTTCGAAATGAAACCTGCCTAACTTTTGTAAGTAAGCTGTAAGGAATGAGCCTGCCAAATTTCAGCTTTCCACCTACACGGGAAGTTGGAGAATTAGTGATGAGTCAGTCAGTCAGTCAGTGAGGGTTTTGCCTTTTATTAGTATAGATATATGACAGTAACACTCGTAACAATGACAACACAATTACATTGACAATCATGTTACGTTATTTTTAAAATGTTTCCTTTACTTTTTCATAACCTCTTTAACACACTACTTCTCCGCTGCGAAGCGCGGGTATTTTGCTAGTTTAACTAATATTAGTCATAAATAATTGGCACAGAGGAAAAATTGCTAAATGTAAAAGTGAGTTATATTCACTTTGGTTCTACTCAGTAAATATGGAAAGTTGAATGAATTTTTTGTTTCATGGTCTTGAGTTAGACTCTGGTTATGGGATTCTCCACAGTTGTTGTGTTTCCAGTGATTGCCACAATTAATCATGTACCCTTCTTTCAAGTACAAAAACCTCAGAATACATTTGTAATGTTAAAGCCAGGGTTCCTCCATTGGTTTACATTTAAATTGTTTATTTTGTCTTCTTTGTTTAGTTTTTTTTATTGTTCATTGTTTTCCCTAAGAGGTGGGGCCACCCATCCATTACTGTTAATCGACCACCCCAAGACAATAAAGGTAGCCTGGATATTGAAGTCTGGATGGTTCATTTGCATGCCCTATGGTGGATTTTGTTGTTCTTGTAATTTTCATTAGTTTTTCGCTTGGATTCTCAAATTTTTACAACTGTTTCTGAGAAAGTTCTTTTGGATTTCGATTTGGGACTTGTTTATTTTGGATTGCCTTTAAGGTAAGTCATTTTTTAATTAGTCTTTTTGCTCTTGTGCACATTTTGTTGATATTTTTTTCCCTTTTCATTTAATGAATCTTTTATTAAGAATTCTTGTGGCCTTGCTCTTCACAAAGCAGGATTTGATGTTAATCCACTGCCTAGTGGGGGCATTTTGAATGCATTTTGAGTCATTACAGAATATATTTTTGAACGCTGTAGTGAAGTGCTTTTTGGCCCAGTGAAGCCAAGCTCAACTGGAAGACAGGCTTCCTTTTGGTGTATTTCCTCTGGACAGGTTGGGGGATTCAGGCCTCTTCTCTGAATTTCTGAAGGTCTCATACCACTTTGGCCACTTTGTGAGATAAATCACAACAATATTGTTCCTGGTACAACAATATTGTTCCTGGTAGAATACCTCCAAAATTATTATGAGTGCAAAATTTCAAGCATGAAAGCATGTTTTCTTTTTGTCATCTCCACAAAGCATTTATATTGAGGACATTCCTTAATAACAGTAGATCATAATAAAATTGCCGTTGTCATCTGTAGTTAATTTTAACATTGGTTGTGATTACCTGTTATCACACACGAGCGATTAGGGAGCAGCTAAAGGACCCAACGAATTGCGCAAAACCACAAGACAGGGGACTAAGACAACGTGTTAACACCTCTCTCTTTATTTTAAACAGGAAAGACAAACAACAAAAACCCATGGCACCTTGAATTTGTCTCAAAAGCCTGGTCCAGACGTCCAAGCTGCTTCTGTGTTAATAATTCACCTCTGGTCGCTTACAGATAACGTCACCACCATCCCAAGATCCTCCATGTCATCTTCCCAGCATTCCTACTTCTGTTCCCCAGCTCATAAATTCGTCCGTGTCACCACCATTCTTTGTCAATTGTACTTTACAAACCTGACCGTTATTGAGAATTCTCTCAACCTTTTACTGTGGTTTACAGTAGACGGGGATGAAATCCCCAACCTTTAATCCGTGTGTCTGTGTTTTCTTCACACTGTATAATTTCAGTGAAGTCAGATAGAAGGACAAGTTTTCTCTGTGGAACTCAAAAGACTCATTCTATCACTTAGCTGCATAAGCAAGCCTATCTGAAATTACATGTGAGGTTTTAAACATGTAGGCCTCATGGTTTTGAAGGTACAGTAGATATAACAGAATGTTTTCTTCATGAACTTAGTTATGTAAGCATTAAGAGGCATTAAACGGTAGACTGTGAATATTTCAACATATTTATTTCCATTTAGATGTTACTTTAAAAGCTTTTTAACAGGGATCATTAGATTTATATTAGATACAGTAGAAATCATAACACTTGGTTAATTCCACCCATTAACTTTGTAACAAAGATGGCCCTGTTGCTAACACAGTGTCTTTAGATATAAAGTAAATACATACTGTAGTAGTTATTCAGGAATAACCTGCACAACTACAGTGTCATTAGATGTGGTACAATTTACAGTACAATATGGCTTAATAAGCAGTAATAAGTACAAGAAATAAACATATCAGCTCTTACTAGACGTATGTCCACACAGCTAGTGTTGTGCTATGTAAATGTGTGGAGTATAAATTTATTATTTATAGTGGCAAGAGACTTTCATGGGATGATCCAAAAAAATATGCTGGAAGGATAGATCAGTAAATACCACTTTTTAATGTGACAAGAAATAAGGAGTAAACAATTTTTAGTCTTGAAGTAGGAAAAAAGTCAAAGGTAGGGTTACCATACATCAAGGTCTCCCCTTGAAATATCCATTTTTTAGGCACCTTTCCTGTCGGCTTTTACAAAATTGTCAGTTCGTTTGTTTTTCGCACTGTGGCCCATTGTTCCCAATTTAGTTCATTTTCCTTCACTTCACATCCATTTTTTAAGTCTTACATACTCAAATGGTGCACAGCAGCATCAAGTGTGCACATCAGGAAAAAGTTAATAAGTAAATGTGAGAAGTACAGTATGTCTCCTTGTAAGTCTGGGCATCCACACCTCAGACTTACATGGTGAGAAACTCCAAATCACACCCTTGCATACAGGGAAATTCCCATCCACTAGTACGTTGGAGCAATGTATTTGATATAGATATAAAAATCCAGTAGGAGAAGAGTTAATTGTGTAAAAACAACATTCAAATACATTACATGTTCTTTGTGTGCCCTGAGGTCATGAACAATAAAAACTACTGAGCTGAGGTTTAGATAGATAGATAGATAGATAGATAGATAGATAGATAGATAGATAGATAGATAGATAGATAGATAGATACTTTATTAATCCCAAGGAGAAATTCACATACTCCAGCAGCACCTTACTGATACAAAAAACAATATTAAATTAAAGATTGATAATAATGCAGGTAAAAAACAGACAATATCTTTGTATAATGTTAATGTTTACCCCCAATCCACGGGTGGAATTGAAGAGTGGCATAGTTTGGGGGAGGAACGATCTTCTCAGTCTATCAGTGAAGCAGGACAGTGACAGCAGTCTGTCGCTGAAGCTGCTCTTCTGTCTGGAGATGACACTGTTTAGTGGATGCAGTGGATTTTCCATAATTGATAGGAGCCTGCTGAGCACTTGTCGCTCTACCAAAGATGTCAAACTGTCCAGCTCCATGCCAACAATAGAGCCTGCCTTCCTCACTAGTTTGTCCAGACGTGAGGCGTCCTTCTTCTTAATGCTGCCTCCCCAGCACACCACAGCGTAGAAGAGGGGGCTCGAAATGTGCAGCTGAGCTATATAAAGACAGGTTCAATCTAGCATTGCAAATTTCTTTAGGGTAGAAAGGTACTCTGAAGCATTTGGATTATTTTACTGTATATGTCGGCATCAAATTTTTAAGTGAGGGACACAGTTAGAAGTGACGCCATTGTTTTTTACAACTCGACAGTAAAACATTTATGATGCTCATAGACCCTAAATATTACGTTCTTTTCATATTACAGTTGAAGTTCAAAAATGTTAAATATGTATTAATTATCATTATATTTGATTGAATAACATTCATACATTTTACAATTACTGAATCTGCTTCCTCCAATACGCTGTTACAATACCATCCCTGGAGAGGATGCCAGTAATACCGTGGAACATTTTAAAAACCTCTAAAAACCCACTTTTTAAATATGGCTTTTTCATAGCTGCATTTTAGTTCTCCTTTTAATAGATTATACTCTATATGCATGGACATATCACATTCTTTATGGATTTTCAACTATTAACAACCTCTACTTTTCTCTGCTTTCTTTTCCAGTTTCCTACATTGGAGTTTTCCGGCACCACCACCTGATGATAGCTCTGCGCAACTGCCTGTGATGTTGGAACATAAGCGGGGAAGCCAACTGTTGATGAGACCAAATGCATCAAATCTCCTAGAATGAAACTTAAAAAACAATAAGGAACGACTTATTACATTTATGTTTTGGTTGCATGCCCATTGGGGCTGGGTGGGTTTTTGCCCATTTTACTCCTGCACATTTTACTTTCTTCACCAGAATTTAACCACTAGGTTTTTCTTTATTTTTTTTCCGGACTTCCCCAGCCATCTGGCATCAGAGTTATCCTTGGAGACTTAAAAACCAATCTATATATAAAACTGTACTTTTTCTCTTGCCTACATATGTATATTAAGAGTTTGTCTGTAAGTATTTGGACAGTGACACAATTTCCTAATTTTGTCTCTGTACACCACCTAAATGGATTTGAAATTAAGCATTCATTATGTGATTCAAGTGTACAAGTGTTTCGGCTTTAATTTAAGGGGTTTACCAAAAATATTGTATGAGCAATTTAGGAATGACAGCCATTTCTATGCATTACCCCAATTTCCAGAAGCTCAAAAGTATTTAGACAAACTAACATAATCATAAATATAATAACTATTGTCAATATTTGGTTGAAAATCCTTTACAGTCAATGAATGCCTGAGGTCTGGATCCCTTTACCATTTTCAAGTACTGGGTTTCCACCCTACTGATGCTTTGCCTTTACTGCGGCTGTCTACAGTTGCTGCTTGTTCGTTGGACTTTCAGTCATCAGTTTTATCTCCAGCCTTTGGGATTAAGCTTCATTGTTATGCAGACAATACTCAGCTCTATATATCTACAAAGTCCAACTCTGTCCTTCCTCCTTCCCGCAACAATGATTGTCTACTTGAAATAAAATCTTGTTTTTTATCCAGTTTCCTTGAACTCAATAGCCATAAGACAGAAGTTATCCTCATTGGCTACAAGTCTACTTTATCAAAATCTAGCAATTTGTCACTCAAGGTTGATGGTACCTCAGTCTATCACTCCCCTCAGGTTAAGAGTTTGGGGGTTATCTTTGACTGTACTCTGCCTTTTGAATCCTATATGAATAATGTAAATTGTCATCTATTTTTCATCTCCGTAGCATTGCACACCTGCAACCCTCCCTTACACTAAATAACACCACTGTCCTTACTCTTGTGTTGGTCACTTCCCGCACTGATTGTTGTAATTCTTTTCTCTTTGGTTTCCCGCATAAGCTTCTTGATAAACTCCACCTTGTTCAGCACTCAGCTGCCTGTATTATAACTCAGACCTCTTTAATACAACACATTACCCCATCTCTTATGCAGCTTCATAGGCCCCTTTAAAAATTTCACATTGATTTTAAAATTATACCTCTCTGACCTCATACAGGTCCTCCACATCTGGTCTCCTCATCATCCCCCTGCACACCTGATAATCATGGGTTTCAGGGCATTTAGCCGTGCTGCACCTCATCTCTGGACCTTGCTACCACAAAGTATTCGGGACATAGATTCCCTACAAATTTTCAAAGCCCATCCTTAACACTCACCTATTCAGATTAGCTTATACTACAACACCTTAGGCTATATTCTTATTTGTTTTGTTTATTTTTAGTTCTATAGATGTATGTACAATATATATATATGTGTTTACATGCATGTTTACTTTTATGATTTTATTGTTTGTATGGTGTCCTTGGGTGTTTAGAAAGGCACCTTGAAATAAAATGTATTATTACAAGGTGGTATTATTATTCAGCAAGTGAAATGCATATCCAATTGGGATAAGGTCATTTGATTGACTTGGCCTTTGAAGAATAGTCCACTACTTTGCATTACAAAGTACCTGGTTTGCTTTTGCAGTATGTTTTAGCTCATTGTCTATCTGTACTGTGAAGCGTCGTCCTATTAGTTGTGTTGCATTTGGCTGAATCTGAATAGATAATATAGCCCTTTGCACTTCAGAATTCATTCTGTTACTTCTGCCAGCTATATATTTTTTTATCTATTTGTTTTTGATATCAATAAAAAATAGATTACAAAAAATTAAATAAATAAATAAACACTAGTGACTGACTGACATTTGTGGCCATGTATGATCATGCATAAAACTGCCTCCACTATGTTTCATTAATGATGTGGTATTCACTGGATCGTGAGCCGTTTCTTCTCTTCTCCATATTTTTCTCTTTCCAACATTCTGGTATATATTCATCATAGTTTCCTTTGTCCAAAGAAATTGTACCAAAACTGGACAGGCTTTTAAAAAAATGTTTTCTGGCAAAGCTGTCCTTCATATACTTGACAAGGGGGCTCCGCCCCGTGCTCGCTTCGCTCGCCTACCCCCGGCGTTGGGTATCCTGAAATACATTAGTCGAGCTCGTTCGTTTTGGAGCCGTGCCCGCTTTGCCCGCGGCATTTCAGATGCGCGTTGTAGGCGCCTGCGTTCATTGATTTTATCCAGGCGGGCTCGTGTTTGTATATCCGTCAGTCGAGCTTGTTCGTTTTGAACCCGTGCCTGCTTTGCTTCCGCAGTTTCAGACGTGCGTTGTAGGCGCCTGCGTTCATTGATCCTATCCAGGTGGGCTCGTGTTTGTATCGTTGAGCTGTATTGTGTTTGAATATGGTGTAAAGCGTTCAGCGGTTTGTACAATCCCAAGCAGCACATCATTCCTAACTTCACTCCGCAGTAGTGCCACTCACAATATGGCGGTGATGCCTGCGCCTTCACTCTGCAGTAGTGCCACTCACAATATGGCGGTGACGCCTGAGCCGTTCGTACTATCTTTGTGGACCTGTGGGGCCTCCGTAGCCTCTCACATTTGACTCTGGGGTGCAGCGCAGAATCCTCTTTTTTGTGTGGTTGTGTCGTTGGTGGTAGCTATGGGCGCGTTGTTGCTTCATTTCTCATTCACGTTAGTTGAACTCTTTCGTTCTTGGGCCGTGACTCCTTCGTTCGCGGTGGATACAACTTCGCGTGCGGTTTATGAGACGCGCGCCTGCACAGTACGTCTCATGGTCCCATCGCCGTGTCCCTGCGTCCATATCCGGTGTATTCTCGGTTAGTAATATGGATGTTTACCAGTGATTCGCACATTGTAGTAAACCCTCTGTCTTTACTTTCATGAAGTTTTCTCTTGAGTGTAGACTTTGGCAATGATAGGTCTACCACCCGGAGAGTGTTCTTGGTTTGGCTAAATGTCACGAATAGGTTCTTCTTCAACAATAACAGAATTCTGCAGTCATCCAGAACAGTTGTCTTCGGTGGTTTTCCAGACCATCTGGTGTTGCTGAGTTCACTAGTGTGTTCCTTCTTTTTAAGAATGTAAAAAATGGTTGATTTGACTACTCCTTCTGTTTCTGCTATCTCTCTAAAGGGTTTGCTTTGTTTTCTCAACCTAATGATGGACTGCTTTTACTTACATGGACAGCTTTTTGGACCTCATATTGAGAGTTCACAGTGACAGCATCCAAATGCAAATTCAACTCTTGGAATCAACTTCAGACCTTCTCCCTGCTTGATAGTTAAATAATAAGAAAACTGCTCCAACATGACTATGGAACAGATTGTTAGTCAGATCTCCATAAAGTTTTGAGACCCTGCAAATTAGGGGTTGGGGGTTGGGGGGATTTAGTGGGCTATGCAGAAAAATGACTGTCATTCCTAAACGTCTCATACGATATTTTTGGTAAACCCCTTAAATTAAAGCTGAAAGTCTATACTTCAATGACATACAATCACATAATTTCAAATCCATTATGGTGGTGTACTTAGCCAAAACTATGAAAATTGTGTCCAAATACTTATGGACCTAACTGTATGCTATGTTAAGTGTGTACTGATTATTTTTTATCTGTTAATTTTTGGTATGTTGTTTATTCATTCTTATTTCTTTGTTATTCCAATTTGTTTTTCTTGTTATATTTTTCTTTGTCATCTTGTAAAACAGTTTGAGCTACATCCTATTTATGGAAATGTACTATAGAAATAAATGTTATACTAAGGACATTTACTGTAAAAAATTCAAACTCACATCAAACTCACAATTTAATCACAAGATGATTTAACGGCAAATCATTAAATGTGTTTAATTTGTACTTTCCACACGAGTTATGGGGAAAACATGTAAACTCCATGGGGGATCTTGAAATAAAAGAAATATGTTTTCTCAATTTAGCATTTGCATGTCATTATATTAGTTGACATGCTATTACATTTTTTTGTGATGTTCATTTAATATTTTTTTTTAATGTTATGCA
Source organism: Erpetoichthys calabaricus (assembly GCF_900747795.2). Taxonomy (NCBI): domain Eukaryota; kingdom Metazoa; phylum Chordata; class Cladistia; order Polypteriformes; family Polypteridae; genus Erpetoichthys; species Erpetoichthys calabaricus. The sequence goes on from NC_041404.2 coordinate 109,609,898, forward strand.
CATCAGAGAAGCTGTGATCGTATTGAAAGTTGAGTTTTATACCCAATGAGGCCACAATAGACTCTGGTTCCTGTAATACTGAAATGGAAAAAAGGTCTCTAAAAAGAATGTGTAGATGGATGGATGAGATTTGCTGTCAATGAAAGCAGAACTGGATAGATCACAGGCGTTAATCCTTTTCATGATCACATGGAGACCAGAGGCTATCCTGGCAACATTGGGCACAAAGCAGTAAACAGCCAGTCACAATGCACACTGATTTATACTGGGGGTAATTTAGAGTCACCAGTTAACCTGACCTGCATGTGTCTGAGGATGTTAGGGGAAAAACACACTGACAGGGAGGGAATGTGCAGACTTCACAGAGAAGATCGAAGGGTGTTGGATTGACACCATCATGATGACCCCTAAACTGTAATATAATATGATGTAATATGATGTAATGTAATGTAATGTAATGCTGACACCTGATAGACTGGCAAAATGTCTAGAAATGGAACTTACATTGGTCCCCCTACAGTTCTGATTGATGAAATTAAAAAGTACATTGTGATTGGAAGATAGTTGGTACTCTACAGGCTCTAGTTCCTCATAACCCTTGAAAGGGATAAATAGGATAAAATAATGGATTATTCTAGGATATAATATAATATAATATAATATAATATAATATAATATAATATGTCTGCTTGTTATGATCATATTCACATTAATTTTCTCTGGAGAATGTTCCACTCTCCCACAGTTCAACTCTATTTTGTCATGCTGAATGATGATATTAATTTGACCCAGTGTCTGAGCCTGAATGTGTAAAAGATTGCCCCCTATGACTTATTTTTGTTTTTTTTAGTGCTTTGTCATTTGCTACTGGGCCATGCTGTGGCTCCTCTGAAATATTTATTGGAAGAGATATAATCAGATTTGAATGAATGTATAATTTAATAATAATGACAAATAATTAATGTTGTTCATTGTTTATTAAAGCAATGTTTATGGTGACCCTGAAGAGTAAAACACAAGCAAAAAATGAAAACAAAAACATTTTTTTTCTCAGGCTTCAATCAAAATGCTTGATTTTTGCCAGTACTGTGAATTAATTTATCAAGGGGTAATAAAATGATCATGGTGTGATTTCAGACAAAAGTAAATGCCATAGCATAATGTGTTAAACAGCAGACTACTGTAATAAGAAGAATATATGTATTCTGCTTCACTATGGTCCAAAAGTAAGGAATTCAGACTTTAGTAGCCATAAATAAAAGGCTTCATATCTAAATATATAAAGCTAATTGTTCCTGTTTGACTCATTGACTGAATGACAACAAATGCTGAGCTCCCTACAGACAACTTAAGAAAAAATTATCTTCACCAGCGGATCAGTCTCACCCCAAGTCCCAGAGAGATCCAGCCTCACTCAAAAATAATTGCATTTAAATCGGAGAAAACCTGGACAATGTTTCACATATAACATTAGAAAATAGCCTCAGTTGCAGAACAGCACAGCCACAGATTGTAGCATGTCCATGCATATAAGCCAGCATTATTGTGGTTGGAAGACCACCAATATGCCTTTTTTTATAGTATTCATATTTATGTTCCATATATAACATGTAATCGTTCCTCAAGTTTTGCTTATTCACAGATCACTCCGAAATAAACACATAAATAATAATTTCCCCTATGATCATTCTTATGGCATTAATGAGTCCGTGGTTTGAAATATTTATAACAAAAAAAAAATATTCATGAAATCTTTATTACTACTACAGCAAAAACTATGAGGACAGTGTGTAGTAAGGCTTCAGTCAAAATTGAGAGAATTAAGAACATTTGGAGCTATAAAAGGAAAGGAATTAGTCTCAAATTAACATTAATCATGTAGAACACATTTGAACAACTTTTTTGAGAATATATAACCTCTAATTAAAATGCAGTCCACCTCAAACCTCACAGCCACAAATGGCAACACTCTTTATCCCCTCAGAGTAAGAAAAATTGCTTTATTAACTCTCATTATTTAACTATCATCTATTTATGATTTTCCATTTATTACGTTACTAGTGCATTATACTGTATTAACTTTGATTTTTAGTTTAAGAATGACTACTGAGGAGGAAATTACTGACATCAGATCCACCTTTAGAACCCCTCAATCATATTTTATGGGAGAAATAACACTTCATATGTTATTTCTCTATAAGTAGAGATTTTTAGTCCACAGGAGTGACTGCCTCTATGACACATACATACTTACATAAAAATACCATGATTTCTTCTAGCACACTAGACTGTGAGCCAATAATTTTAACATAACAATCTCAAGCCCACCTAATTGAAATTAGATTTGTGGGATGGAGCCTATCGCAGTAGCACTGTGCACAAGGCAGGAAAGCACAGGACAGTGTATCCTGGATCCACTCATGCACACTCACACAAAAACTCATACAATGGCCAATTTGGATTTGCCATCTAATCAAACTTGCATGTCTTTGGAGAACATTGGAATGTTTACTAATTCTGAGGGGCATGTTGGGGATGACCACCAATTAGAGAATACAATGTGTGAAGTGTACACCATGTACATATCCAGTTACAGAGCAGCTATTTTCTTGTTAATTGTTGTGTGTCTTGAACAGAGCAACCTACACATTGACAGTAAATGGCAATAAAAACCACCCCTTCTTAAGCCCCAAAGCCCATGTTTTTTTATTTATAAGTATTCAAGGAACAGCAGTCTATAGTATCATATGAGAAAGATTTTCACTGTTTTCATCACGTTTTCAAATGACAGTACAGCGATAATTAGTATCCACTGTGATGGTGGAGCTACCATCCGCCTTGACCACGGTTTGCTTAGAGGTGCTTTGCTGGCTGCTATGTGACTGCTTGTGTGGACAGAGCCTTTCTTGAAAATTTTGAGCAAAAAAGAGTAGCATCAAGGGATTAATGCAGCTGTGAGCATAACTGAGGCATATGCTGATATGGTAGGCATAGAGAAAGGTGGGAGTGGGGGCCTCCGTGCTGAGGTTGAGAACTTGCATGACATGAAAAGGTGACCAGCACAGCAAGAAAACTGCGATGACCATGAGAACAGTCTTAGTGGCCCTCTTTGCCCAGACAGACTGCCTCCTGCGTACCCTGCGGATGGACCTGAATACATGGTAGAGAGTGAGTGAATAGAAAGTACTAATAATGAGGAGGGGGATGATGAAGCCCACAGTTGACTGATATAATGTATACCAGTACATGTCTGCAGGACCAGAGGGCAAGTCCAAAATGCAAACTTCTACATCTTCCTGCTGGAGGGTCCTTGAATAAAGCATCACAGGCACAGTGAGTAGAAAGCTGCCAGTCCACACCATAGCATTAATGATCATGGTCCATTGGATTGTCCTTCTCTCTGAAGCTGGGTGAACAATTGCAACATACCTGGAATATAAAAGAAACAAAGTCTGGTTATACTCAGATGCAAACAGAAATGTAGTGTGCTTGGAAAGTCTATAAGCTCATTTCTCAGGCTAAACGATGATTTCCAGTAATAAACATTTTAAAATGCTCAGCACTGATTTGCTTGCTAACACTGGGTCTGATGGTAAACAGAGATATTTTTAAAACAACAACAACAGCAGCAATTTATCTCATCTATATACTGCCACACACTTTATTGTTTGCTTTCTATTTGCATCATCTACACCGTCACACTATTCTATATCTCATTCATACATCACGCTCTTTGTCATTCCCAACACCAGGGGTTGGCGAGCGAAGCGAGCAGGGGGCGGAGCCCCCTAGTATATATATAAAAAGATTGTGCAATGTTTTCGTGGTACATTTTCATGTGACATTTTCATGCAATACTTTTTTTTTTTTCAAAACCATACAGTATGTCATATAGCTTACATCTATATATCCTTTTTTCATCTTCATTATGAGAATACAACAATGATACTCTCATGTCAATACAACCAATTTATACTTCGAACAAAATACCTTATATACTGTACATCCGCTCTGCTAAGAACAGTTGTAGTTCAGCTGAGTTATAGCAGTCAACAAATGAAGCTTATGTATGTAATGGCGTACACTTATAAATTGTAAAACTGCATAAACATTGAATTGCTGACAACATCATTGGTGATCATGCAGTAGAGGTTGTATTCCTTCCAGGTATTAAGTCAGATACTGGTAATACCTCAGCAAATAGATTACCGTTCATCTTGCATAGATGACAATTTCCAAGTTTTAACATTTGCTATAACTATAAATAAATCTCAGGGCCTAAGTTTTTACCATGTTGGAATATACCCGTGGACCGAAAGTGAGCTCAGCGAGCTATCAAGTGGAGGATGAGCCACCATAGGTGGTCAGGGGGGCACAGCCCCATAGTTTCTTATATAGCCTAAAAATTATACAAGGAATGCCTCAAGGGGCTTTAAAAGGCCCTGTCTTTTGACAGCCCCCCCAGCCATGACTCTCTAAGAAGACAAGAAAAAACTCCCTAAAAAAACGTGTACGAAATAAAATGGAAGAAATCTTGTGAAATTGTATGAAAGTAAAGTCTAATTTGCATGAAACCAAGAGGCCAGGATTTTTAAGTGATCTGAAGAAAAATTACTAAATTTAGGACCAAGAACATGACGGGAAAATAAAACTGAATGTATGAGGTGTGAATCATAAATGGGAGCATTGCGACTCCGCTTAATGAGGAAAGGTTCAGTGAAGAGAAAATTACACTGTGAGTAAATGGTGGGATCCAAACGTTTTCTCTCAAAGTCGAAGTCTGTAAAAGCACTGAAGAAGGACAAAGAAATGTAAAACCTAGCTGGTCTCAAGTCATAAACTTCAAAAGCTGATGAAGGCTTGAGAGTTAATGGCTGATGTACGTGTACATTTTAACAATAAGGGAAGGGAGGATTCCTGCAAACTGTAAAAGAAATTAATACCAGTGTCCTTTTTTCCTTACTGAGTGGGATTTCACACTTTAGGAGAAGACAATGGCAGTAATTGAGAGAGTACTAGATAAAAGAATTGCCAGAAAAGGGAAAGAGGCTGCATCATCTAGCATTGGGAAAAGTGGTGTGGACAAAGGCTTAGTGTTCACAGTAATAATGAATGAACTGTGGTAAGGATAGGAAACACAGCTGGTTGAAAGCTTTGAGGTTATGCATTCACCATGAATGAATCTGTTCAGGAATTGTTGGTGATCTGTGAGGATTGTGATAGCCTTCATGGGAGCTCCTATGTATCTTTAGTGTGGCTTTTATTGGTGGCAAAAACTAAATCAAAACTAAAGCTGAGAATATAGAAAAGGAAAAAGAAAACTGGCAAGGATGTGGAAGACAAAGTGAGAAATACATGTGTCATGCCTTTGTGCTGGGGGACCACTTTCCAAGCTCAGACAAGGTAAACAATAGCGTCCCAAGACGAGAGGAGGCACTGTAAATAATGATGTCTTCTCTTTTGCCTCAGTTCAGATCCAAAACATGAGGAGGCTGCTTATCAATCTCCATGCCCCTTCCAGCAGAGCTACCATAAAAATGTTAGAACTCAACCAAGCATCACTGAGGATGGAGCTCCTGAAAAAGCCATATTTACAGATGGCAAGAAGCTTTTTCTGTTGTGCCTGCGACACTATTTTGGTTTTGTTAATGAACTTATTAAAAGGGGTGATGCTAGGGTTTGGGGGAAGCTTCTGAGTGGATTGCCACTATCACCTGGTACATGTACTGACAGGGTTGCTGTTACAATAAATATTATAAGCCTTATAAAAATGTAAGGTTGAGCAAGTTACCTTACCAATAAGTCACCCTTAACATACAGCACCATCAGCAAGACATCTGCCAACATTACTTTGCCTCAAAATAAATAACTCATGGGTTGACCCAGGCCACTGAGTCACAACATTTGTCAAACTTATCTTTGCATCACAGATGACTTATGCATTAACGGGTTGTCATTGCTTACAGTTAACAAAAACAGCTTCATCCTCTTTAGGTATCTTTATTGCAATATGATTCAATTGCCCCAAGAATGTTAGGAAAACCAGACACTGCTGTAGATTGTCTTTTTATCTTGGAATGTACACCCAAACAATATGAAAACTGAATGTAGCACCTTGTCAGCTGCTTTATGGCTTCCAGCACACCAAGCATGATGAAACTGAAGCTTGGCTGTGATATTCCTGACCTTTCATCAGCCAGTTCCCTCTTGTAAATGCCTTTTGCCAGATGCCAGCTGGTATTAAAACCTGGATATTGTTATATCTCTGCTGGAGTTCCTCCCCTGCTCAGGGTTCAAAGACTTGTTTTATGTCCTTTCTGTTCTTTTTTGAGCCATTTGTTTATAGTAATGCTACTTTTGTTAATTATCTGCTGTATTTTCTTTGCCTGTGCTTTGTGGGTGGTCCCCCAAGAGGCGTGGCCACCAGCCAATCACTACCAGGAACTGCCTTTCGCCATATATATCTGATGAGTCTCCCTCTGTTCCTGGTGGATCGTTGGGAAAGCCCTAGGGAGTCAATGCATTTAGTTGTGTTTATTGTTCTTTTGTGATAATTGGATTTCTGGATTTATGGCCTTCTGCCTAATTTTTGACTTTGAACTTGGATTCTGCATTGGGGCTCTGTTTTGCCTTGGTGGCTAGTCATGGTTTTTGGTGGGATTATCACATCTAGTGGACAATTTTGGAATGGCTTTTGGGTCTACTTTGATACTCCTATTTTATGACAGATATGAACAGGTATAGCCGAATTTAGGCAGTCTGTCTATCCAATTCCAGGCCCAACTCAACACATAGTTCAAAGAGAATGGCTCTTTTATGCCTAAATCATCATCAATGGCAAAACAAAACCTGCTAGTCCCCACATACTCATTCCCTTCATATACAGTATGACTATCTGCATATTTTTCAAGCAATGGCAAGCAAGCCATTTTGTGTCAAACCAACAGGCTACCAATAAATAGGCTATGGCATGTGTTTTACTGCTTTCTTTACTCAGGGAGTATATCATACCTGTGTTTTTACTTAATGCAAAAACTGACAACAAGTGATTGTATTAGTGTCTAATCCTCAGAAGTGACAATAGGAAGTCTACATAAACTGAAGAAATCCAAAGTACTGTATGTCCTTCAGTGCAAATTTTCAACATTGGCCCTCTTAAAAGGGAACTAAAACACAGTCCATACATCATATTTATCACTTTTGAAGTTTAATATGTTTGTCACGTCCATTCACATAATAGTGGATATGAATTATTGTGCTCATGAGTTGTTATTTAGCTGGCTTAGCTGCAATTCCCTACTTTATTAAGGGCACCATCATTTTCCAGTGTGGCATATAAACGGTTCAGAGTTGCCATAAATATATGGAAAGGCTTCCATCAAGTTTTCTTTTATAAATCCCAACTTTTGTGAGGAAAGTTGTATACGCATGTTTCTGGCCTCTTTTTGCGTGTACACAAGTTTTATAAATCTGACCCCAGTAGTGTAAAATAATAAACTAAACATTGTTATTTACAGGGCAGAAATCAAAAACAACAATCACAAATCATATTCTACAACCACCTAGTTCTTCCAAAAAGCTGCACTCTTACAAAATTATTCTTACTTACACCTAATAAATATTGTACAGTTCCCTCCATACTTGCACTCATTTACAACAAAAATGCTTAACCACATCCAAATCCTTGCCAGCAAAACAGTCCTGACACGCCACTGCACTCTTGAGTTATGAACAGTGCAATGTCTGGTTAATAAAACTGTAGTAGATTATAAAGAAATGAGGCAGTGACACAACATAATCCTGATAAAATATGCTGGCAACATTGGATAGGCTGTCTGAACGTATCAGAATCAGCTGTAAAAATAGCTGAAACTGAGTGTGCAACTCCAACATCCAGTCCTAACCACAAAGATCCAGCTCCACCCCATCTGGCGGGCTCTGGTGAGGTGTACTTGGAAGGACTATGTAAATGACCGCACATTTGAAAACTGTCTCAGAATATTCTCATGCACAATTTTTCCTAAGGCAGTCGAAGCCTGTATTTTAGATAACTGACTGAGTAAAACGTTGTGTATTTTGTTTTCTGGGTTAATATTTTAGTAATGAATGGTCTAGTAAAAGCAGCCATTTGCATTTAAAAGTGTAATGAAGTAAAAGTAAAAACAGACAGAAAATTTTATTCTCAAGTAAAGTAGAAATACTCTCAAAAACAGCATGCACTGTCTTAAATAATTTGCACTTACTTAAGTACAGTAACAAAATATTTGTGCTTCATTACTGTATAACACTGGCATTAATAACTTTGATAAGGTAAAGGGGTGCAAACCATTTTCAACTTTATATGTGAAAAGCAATACCTTATAATCAGCTTAAACTTGATTGGAAACCATTGAAATGATTCAGAATTGGAGTTAAGGCATTATGCATAGGCTGGTTTTTTAAATTACCTGTACAATAATAACTGAACAGCTTTAACAATGTGACTATAAAGCAGGGGTGTCCAACTCTTGTCTTGGTGGGTCGCAGTGGCTACTGGTTTTCATTCTAACCCTTTTCCTAATCAGCGAGTAGTTTTCATTGCTAATTAACTTATTTTCCCATCATTTACAACTTTCTTAGGATTCAGTCCTCTGAATTGATTCATTTCTTCATTACCATAACCATAGTGAGCAATTTTTGCTGCTGATTAACTTGTTTTGCTGTAGTTTTAATTGACATGACTCAGACCCCGTAGTTGTTTCTTTTTCCATAAAGAAGAGCCAAAAAATAACGAGACACAAAACAAGCCACCACATGACCAGCTAACCTGAAAATAAAGAAAGGTGAAGGTCTCGGTCATGTTGGGCTGCTCAGGTCACCAAAACATCTTGACAGTGGTCTTAGAAAAAACAGAAAATCAACAGTCTGCTGTGGCAGAATGAGAGCAGCAACAAGTCATGATATTCAATAATGGATTTAATTAACAGCAAGAATTGGCTTCTCATTAAGAAACTGGTTGGACTGAAATTAGCTGGAGTTTGACGTTCCAATTTAGCTGGTCATCTGTTGGCTTGTTTCACATCTCATTTCTGTTTGGCTGCCATTTAATGAAGAAACTAATCAATTCAGAGCACTGAATCCTTAAAAACAGGGCTATTAAAATGAAGGAAAAGAAGTTAATTAGCAGCGAAAACTGCTCACTGATTAGGGAAAGGGTTAGAATGAAAATTTGCAGCCACTGTGGCCCAACAGGTCTGGAGTTGAACATCCCTGCTATAAAGTATCACAAAAGTCAGTTCTCCTTAAGACAAATAAATGGATTTTCAATAACAACAAAAACAACTCGTAACATCAGTGGAAATGGCAAAATGAGAAGTACAGATGAAGGAGCAGAATCCTTGTTACCGGCCATGACTGTGGGACCATTTTTTTTTTGTTTGTTTTTGAGAGAGTTAAGGACAATTTAAAGGCCACAGTTGCTGGCTGAAGAGCAATTTTCAACAAATGATCTTTTTTTGGCATATCTCTGATAGCTATCTAGCTTTTTAAATTTAGCTGTCAGGCTCGGCTTGATGGCTGAAATAAAAATATCATTCTAAGCAATTTAGCAAAGTACTGCTCAGCCTTTTTTGAACAGTTAAGAACAGTAGATTTTCCGATCCTATCCACAATTGTTATTACATAAGTGATCAGAAATACACAAATAACAGTGTTACCTACATGAAATATTACACAGTATATAGAATTGAAGCGGAAAATTCTGCTAGTACTAGTTTTGCAATGAGCAAACTCTAAGAGTGTTAAATCAGCTCTTAAAAGTGTGTAAAGTATATGGAAACAGTGGTCCAAAATATTTAATGTTTGTGTCAGTTTAACTTTGCTTTGCTTCATTCTCCCCAGTATCCATCCATCCATCCATCCATTTTCCAACCCGCTGAATCCAAACACAGGGTCACAGGGGTCTGCTGGAGCCAATCCCAGCCAACACAGGGCAGGAACCAATCCCGGGCTGGGTGCCAACCCACCGCAGGACACACACAAACACACCAAGCACACACTAGGGCCAAATTAGAATCGCCAATCCACCTAACCTGCATGTCTTTGGACTGTGGGAGGAAACCGGAGCCCCCGGAGGAAACCCACGCAGACACGGGTAGAACATGCAAACTCCACGCAGGGAGGACCCGGGAAGCATTACACTAAGACATTTTTAACAGTCTTGGTGTCCATTGCTACTATTGGAAGATCCTTCTCCAATCTGGAGCTCATCAAGAGGCATTTACTGTGCTCCATTTCATAACAGACTATTTTCTTAGAATAAGCAACCAGTCCTTGAACAACTAAGATTTGAGTGCCATCACACAAAAAAACATGCAGACACACACAAAATGCATCTTTTATGCCAATGTGCCTTAGGAGAGAAAGGATGCTTCTGTTTAGATGATATCTGCTTTTTTAATAATAAACACAATTTCTCATTCTCACCCAAAAATAAGGTTTTTAAATGTGTTATTACAGGCATGTCAAAATGGGAAACTTCTTGTTCAATATACAAGGAGAGATTATTTGAAAAATATAATAAAATAACAATCAATTGTCTTTGCTCATTAGAAAAGTGAGAAAGTAACACATCAGACAGCTACTTGAAATTTTTCTTTTAACTCACAGGTTTGGTGATCCCTTTGAAGCCACGTGCCATATCTCTGTCAATTTGTACTTTCTCAGGGGCACTTCTGCTTGTTATCAAAATAATTAGTCTTTAACTGAAGGGTACTGTAATGCAGGCTCCATGTTAGTATCTGCCAAGACAGGTCTCCACACTTACTATGGCTCAATGTCCATTCAGCAGGTGTATTAAATGGGTGGGTGGCTGGCAGCACCAGCCTGTGAAAACGGTGTCACAAGTTTTGGAGAGTTATTGTGGAAAGTACTGAGTTGTTGTGGAAACTTTAATAAAGGCACTTAACTCAGAGCTTTATGTAATCATATCTTATCCACTAGTGGCTTATGTTGTTACTTTGCTACCTGGTTGAGATGGTGGTGCAGTGGATAACACTACCTCCTCAATTATCCATGTCTTTGGGCATGAATCCTGTACCCAGACATTTGCATGCAGCTTACACAGTCTCCCTATGGGGTTTCACCCAATATCCCCAATGACATGCATGTTAGGTTAATTAACACAGTCTGAGCATGTAGGAGTGAATGAACCTGAATTGTATATATCCATCCTGTTTATTGTCTTGCATCCATTGCTGTCAGGATTGACTCTGGCCCCTCACTATGACCCTGAACGTGAGTACATAGGTTTAGAAATGTTAAAATTTTACTGTCATGCTGACTACTATCTTTATTATATATGGCACAAAGTATCATTATTCTTATCATTTGATGTAGATTACAGAGAGGTAAAGTGACAGAACTGTACTTCTTCAAAATGTCACAATTCCTTCAGGGTGCCAAACACAGCTCCTGAATAACTATTCCACATTGAATAAAATGGAATTAGTTTCCTGTTTCAAAATTGACACAGGGTTACTCTACTTTTGCAGTGATACCAAATCTCTGTTCTTCTCTCTGCTTTCTTGAGTGCCATCATAACACTAAAATATTTGCCCTACTTCCATCTGAGTTGAAAAACATTACAGGTCACGAGAAGATACTTTATTTCTAAGTGCCATTTACTGTAAAAGAGACAAATTTGACATTCAGTTGATGCTCCAAAGACAGGTAAATATTTGCTTCATTCAACATCATCTATCCATTCTTCTGTTTATGTCCTCACTTAGGCTAATTCTGGGTCACTGAAGAGCTAAACCCTAGCCCAGCAGAACCAGCTGAAAGGCAAGAACCAGTTACTCATAAAGGTTCCAACTTTAAGGTCACCAATTAACTTAGTACATATATAAAACACATATATGTATGTACAGCATAATAGAAAAAAGGGTTACTGGCAAATTACTGGAAAAGTACATGTAGGATGGAGATGTTCAAAGAATGCAAACATAGTATCAAAATAGAAATAAATACCTAATGCCAAGAATATATTGAAAACAAATACGTTAATGATTACTGGAACAGATATTCATTATGAATGGACGCAATTGACAGTACATTAGAAAACATTAGAACATTCTAGATGTGAATAGGCCATTCATCCCAACAAACCTCTCCAGTCCTATCCACTTAATTCTTCTAAAAAACATCAAGTCTAGTTCTGAAAGTCTCTAAAGTCCTACTTTCTATCACACTACTTGGTAACTTATTCCATGCAACAATGGTTCTCTGTGTATTTGTGCAAAATTTACACTTAACAAGTTTCCAACTGTGTCTCTGCTGATTCTGATGAACTCATTTTAAAATAACAGACTCAATCCACTGTACTAATTTCCTTCATACTTTTAAACACTTCAATCGTGTCTCCTCCTTATCTTCATTTGCTTAAACTAAATCTTTCCTCATAATTCATCTCCTGTAGCACTGGAATTAGCTTAGTCGCTCTTCTCTGGACCTTTTCTAGCACTGCTATGTCCTTTTTATACCCTGGAGACCAAAACTGCACACAGTACTCCAGATGAGGCCTCGCCAGTGCATTATAAAGCTTGTGCATAACCTCCTTGGACTTGTACTCCACACATCGTGCTGCATAACCTAACATTCTGTTTGCCTTCTTAATGGCTCCTGAACAATGTCAGGAAGTTGGTAGTGTTGATTCCACAGCGACTCCTAAATCCTTCTCAAAGATGTACTTTTGATTTTCTGACCTCCAATTTAGATTAATCTGCCACAAATCTGCCCAAGCCTGTACTGTACTGTATGTTGTCCGAATCCCTCTGTAATGATTCAACTGATTTCAGATTATATGCCAATCCACCTATCTTGGTTTCATCTGCAAACTTAACCAGACTGTTAAGTTGTATTCCTATCCAAATCATTTATAAATATTGTATTAGTGTAACATACATAAACCAGTGTTAAAATTCCATCTAAGTGCTATTTTACTCTAATGAGTGAAGCAAAAAAACAAGCGTTTGCCTTTTCAAATTGTGAAATTCTTCATCCACTCACAGTGTGTTTCACTTTCATTTCCCTACTCCCCTCTATATCAAAAACATTGCCATTCAACAACTGTCATACCATAGTTAGTGTTCTGCAGACTGATGGCAATGAAAACTAGAAATTGACTGACTTTTCATTAAATGTATTTTTGGGCTGTTTTTATTTTCCATCTTGCCCACACTCCACGTTATGGTGCATGGTACTGAGAATGCAGACAAGCTTCTTCTTTTTAAACGCATACTCCGTCAGCATGGCACTATCAGATGTAAACACTAGCGTGAAGAATTGCTTGCCTGCTAAAGTGACTTTAGCTGCAGGTGAAACTTCTCGTCACATTTTATTTATGGTGACAAGCAGAGTTGTGTTGTGGTGCAGCAGTCTATTAGCCAGAGAACGTGATGTGAAGAAGCTGTCTGTTGTTACGGTTCTGCCGTTGTATAGAAACAGCTCCATAAGCTTTATGATCACAGTCTAAGAAAGTCTTTCTCCCATGGGATGACTAGGATCTTTTCCTAAATAAAGAGTGGCATTGCACATGTATTTTGTCTCCAATCCAAACTTTAAGCCAAATTTGTCAGGCTTGGATGAGATGTACTGCAAAAAAGGACCACAGACCTTGGTTGGAAACAGTTGCTCATCAACAGTAATCTGTTGCCCTGGGTTGTAACTCAAAACACAGTTCTCAACAAAATGTTGCCAGATGTCAGAGATTGCAGCAAACTTTTTCACAGGTTCTGCACGGGTGTCTTTGTTGTCAAACGGTGATAGCGGTGACAGGGCATCGTATCTTTGATTGCTGGTATAACAAATAGTCCTGACCACAGGCATCAACCATAGCACCAACTGTGGTCACAGCTGCTCTTGTGAAAAGAATGGAGTTAAACACCTTCAACTCAAAGAGGGAGAGGCAAGTTCGTTGTACCACGTGAACATTACTGATAGGATAAAACTGAATAAAAAAAAAGCACTAATTTTAACAAGCAGCCGAAAGACTCAAATCAAATGAATGTCTTTATTATATTGTAGTAATAATAATAGCAGCTCATTTCTCAAAATAGAACGAACTTGGACACGAGCCCGCAACCTCTTGATTACAAGGCAGCAGTTCTTACCTCTTCATTAGCCACACTTTGACTTTCTGTTGGTTGATATTTGGACTTGGGTTTTAACTCATTGACAGCAACATGTAAATTGAATAATTTCTTTTTTTTTTGTTATATTCTTGAATAAAAGCACACTTGTTTTGTTATACCTTTTGTGAAAGTGTTTATTTGATATTTGGTCTAAAGTCTTCACACATTATACACTTCATATTATTATTACTACAACATGGAAAAAGTTTGTTTTAGTTATGTGTTCAACATTTCTTGCCTTCCATTTACTGTTGTAGCGGGGCTACATAGTTTATAGTGTTGTCAAATGTTAGTAATACGGGCGTCTTGTTTCCATTGTCCCGTTTGCTGTTTATGTGTGTGTCAGTGAATGCCTTCCCCGTAAAGGGGGACGGATGATAGAAGGAGACCGCAACCCCAAACCTGGAAAACACCTGTTCACTATTAATCAATTACAGCTGTCACAGGACTATTTAAGCAATCAGGAGAGGGAGAAGAGAGGAGAGAAGAAAGGAGACCATTTTTTCAACCACAGATTCAACTTACCTGCTGTTTTTTCACATCGCGCCTTCGCACCAGTTTGTTTTTCATTTTGCCAGACTGTCTTCCATCCCTCATCTGCAGAGACCCCGGGGTCGGAACGTCATCCACCACACGCCGAGGAATCACGGTGAGGTTGCTCCAATTGCCGGGAAAACCAAACAACTCATTTATCTCTAGTTCAGTCATCCGTATTCAGGACAGTCTTTATAACCGGACACAAATTCACGATCATTCATTCCGTATATCATTCATTGTTGTTGTTCGTTGTTTGTTATATATTGTTTTTTTTTTTTTTTTTTTGTTCTTTATTTCGCCTTATACAATTTCTTGTATTAGGAATTTGGTAGTTTTCGCATACACCTTGGGGTCAGAGCGCAGGGTCAGCCATTGTACAGCGCCCCTGGAGCAATTACAGGTTAAGGGCCTTGCTCAAGAGCCCAGCAGAGCAGTGGCGGGGATTCGAACCGGCAACCTTCGGGATACCAGCGCAGATCCTTAGCCACAGAGCCACCACTCCGCCGTTAAATATGTTACAGGGGCAAGGGAGGGTTTGTTGTATTTATATATGGTGGTGTCACGTTATTGCAGAGGTGGAGGGATATTTATATGTATTTTTTCTATTTATTTATTTTGCTTATTTATTTAATTTAATACAATCAATCAGTTTAATTTTACATACCTGCTTTTCTGTAGAGCTTATATTTACACCGTCGATTGTGGGGGAAAAGTTTAATTTGTTAGAGGTACGGCTTGATAGTTAGATTTAACCTCAGTAAATTATCCAGGCCACAGGTCTTGGAGGTGTAGCTGCCGGCTGGGTAAGGGGTCGGCCGTTACACTGTCTTCCAATATTTACCCAGATGTAGAGACAGAACACACATTAAATGTATGTATTCCAAATAATGATATGTTATTTACCCTATACAACTCAAAGCACCTCACACCCAGATAAACAGACTTGAGCTGGGAGAATTTCAGCTGTGTCAGTGGGGGATGAGATAGCTGGCTGCTTGCTGCCTGTGCTGATTGAAACCTTTTGCAAAACAAACACGCTGATAAAGAGGTGCAAAGGAATTTAAGGTGGCCCAGCAATATGACTTTTTTCGTTGTGCTTCAGGGATTCTCGTGTTAATCAGATACTCAAACAAATGCTAGGTAATCGTCAAGAATGGGAGGAACTGGGATCAATTTCTTCCTCTCATACTTTTTGCCTATAGGGAAGTCCCACAAGCCAAAGGGTTCTCACCCTTTGAACTATTATGTGAAAGACAACCCATGCAGTCTATTGGACATCCAAAAAGAAGGCTGGGGGGGCAAGACACTTCCTTCCTCCAATATCCTTGAAAATATTATGCAGTTACATTAAAGATTTCATAAGATTTGACCCATCATAAAAGAACATATTGAGCGTGTACAATTATCACAGACCTGCCTATGTAACTGAGACTTGACTCTTCATGAGTTCCCACCCAGAGATCAGGTCATGGTTCTTATCCCTACCTTGCACTCTAAATTTCTGGCTCATTGGCAAGGTCCCTATGAGATAAAACAAATAAAAGGGTTGGTTGATTATTTCGTAAAACAACTGAAGTTTCTACCAACTGAGCGTTTATTACATCAACCTACTGAAACCATGCCCTGACAATGACTGGAGCTCGAAGCAGCCTTCCAGTCTGCCCTGAAGGTAGTGGATGAAAAACCAGGGAGGACCTCTCTAATTATGCACAACTTGATCCAGAAACTGGGAGTGATTGTCTGAGAGTGCCTGTATCGACTACCTGAAGTAAAA
Organism: Erpetoichthys calabaricus; assembly: GCF_900747795.2. Taxonomy (NCBI): domain Eukaryota; kingdom Metazoa; phylum Chordata; class Cladistia; order Polypteriformes; family Polypteridae; genus Erpetoichthys; species Erpetoichthys calabaricus. The sequence goes on from NC_041404.2 coordinate 109,626,380, forward strand.
AGTATGAAAGTAGAGCTTTGGGTGATTGAAGAGAGTTTTAGTCCCTGGTCTAGTCCCAGTGTCTTGGCCCCAATGCCCTGATGATTCCCTGAAATTTGCAAGTTGGCACTTTTCTAACGACTACCGTCATTTTAATCAACATTCCAAGTCTGATGCCTATCCAATGCCATGAGTGGATTAACTCCTCGAGCGACTCAGAAAAGCGCAGTATCTGACTTTGCTTGACATGATGAAATGGTATTTCTTTAACAGTGTCCCCAAAGGAAAAAAACATGTTCAGTACTTTGAGTGGACACCAGCAATAGTGTTCTTCCTTTTGGTTTGCACGGGGCACCAGCAACCTTCCAACATCTAACGTCTGATAGATAAAGTTCTACAGCCCCATGATGCCTATAGTGTTGCCTACCTGGATGAAGCAGTCATCTACTGTATTCCTGCAAATGGGAGGATCACATAAAGCATGTTCAGCAGTCCTTCTGATGCTATGTGAAGCTGGGCTCTGTGTTAATTTAAAAAATGTTGTTTCGGGTTCAGCGGGGAAACAGTTCAACTGCAATGTTCTAAAGTCTCTACTTTTCTGCCTTGGCCCTGGCTGATAACTAAGTGGCAGGTACAGGTTTTCTAAGGCTTAGCAGGATACTACTGCCATTTTGTGCCCCACTTCTCTGAAAGAGCCTCACCTTCGATAAATGAAAAATCGTGCCCCTAATAAAGTGATATAGGATGAAAAAGCTGACTCTGCATTTCTTGACCTTAAATAGGCCCCCACTTCGGCCTCCGTTTTGATGACTCTTAACTTTTCTTTTTCTTTCATCCTCCAGATCAATGCTTTGGACACAGGAAACCATGTATGCTGTGGTGGAAAGGGAAGCTCTAGCGATCAAGTGGGCCATCCAGAAGCTAAGGTACTACCCTCTTGACTGTGATTTTCACTCTGGTAACAGACCATGACCCTTTAAATTGGATGGTTGTTGGACTTACAGCCATACAAATTTCAGGTTCAGCATTGCCGGGGTCCTCACCATGCCAATGCCGACACTTTCTCTTGGATATACAACCTCTTGGTTCGGTTCTCCCAAACTGATGGGTCTAGGCTAAGGAATGGGCTGTGTCACACATGTGCGCTTGGGAGGCAACTTGAGGGCTCATCTAGTTGCAAGTCCACACCAAACCAAGGATTGGCACTGTCACCTAATGCGTATGCTCCTTTTCTTCCTATAGATCCTACATATCGGTCTTCCTGACGCCATTTCCAGGTTGTTGTATCCTGACCCCGCCCCCTCTGGTTTGGCTTCCTCTTAAGGGGGAATGCCACCATCTTTTAGTTGGCCAAGCTCTGACTACCATCTGGAAAGACATTTATACTTTGTTCCTTTTTGTTTTGATTTTTTTTTACCCTTAGGCCAACAAATATACAGGGTATGCCCTAGAAGTGCCTCAACTCTCTCTAACTGTCCATTTTGTTTTGCTACTACTATACCAGCTCCTTAACACCCGACACAACAGGCACAGATACAAGTGCAGCAACACACACATTTATTTAGATGGGAAAACGCTTCCCAAATGGTTCCCCTCAGCAGCACAGTATAAAAGCACAATATACAATACAATACTTTCCTCTCTTCTCCATCTGTCGTACTGCCTCCAAAAAGAAGCTGGCTTTTATTACGCTGCACTTGGGAGTATTCCAGGTGGCTCATTAGGGATATCTGGAATTACTCTTAGGTGTGGCAGAAGTCAGAATCAGAATATCTTTATTGTCATTGTAACAAATACAACGAAATTAGGTGCAGTCCCTGTGGTGTGAAAATATAAATAAATATAATTACAAAAGGATAAGAAGAAATAAGGTAGAACACAAACATTCAACATAAGATCTTAATTGCACATGAAACACTATTGCACAAGATGTCATCTATTGCACTGCTGCATTGGAGGTGATTAGGTGGCAGGGTAGAAACTGTTATTCAGTCTATTTGTCTTTGTTTTGATGCTCCTATATCTTTTGCCTGATGGCAACAGTTGGAACATGTCATGAGCGGGGTGTGAGGAGTCTTTCAAGATGTTTTCCACTTTCCTGAGGCAGCAAGAGCTGTGCAGTTCATCCAGAGAGGGTAAAGAGCAGCCAATGATCTGCTGGGCAGTCCAAAGTAGGGCTCCCGCAGTTCCCTCTGGTGGCATCCATGGAATCCCAATAGGGCTGAGCTGACAAATAGCAAGTCCCATACAGCCTTGTGGGAATCCAGCCAGTGAAGCTGGCAAGCAGCAGTTTGGGGGAGATAGCGTAATTAAAAATCAATCCCCTTTGTCCTTCCTTTAAGGAGGAATCCTGGCCGGGTAAAGATGCTGGCTGTATATATATATATATATATCTATATATATATATATATATATACAGTATACAGTATATATTGTGACCGGTGTCCCAGCTGATCCATGTTCCTTGATGGCAGCAGTGGCTGTTGCTCAGGACAGTGGCTCCTCTGCTCCGTATTCCTGCAACGTAATGCCGGCTGCTGTGTGCTGACGCCATCTTAGCTGCGAGCTGGTTCTTTCTTTAACAGTAAAGGAATGGCAAAGAAACACAGCTGCCCTTCGAAAACCCTGCCTACACAGTATTTCAATGGGAAACAAACACGCTTTTAACCAGCCATAAGCTGCATCTTTGCTCCTTTACTGTGTAACATGCTTATTGCACAATGCTTAGAACATTTAAAAGACCGAGCCCCGGCCAGCCAATTGCTCACTCTTCTGTCCTTTCTTACCCAGACCATGTCTGCAATAGCCACTGCTTCTGAGACAGTGAACCTGCTTGACAAAGAAGACTTTGTGTTCTTTTAAACTGACTGGTAGAGCCGGAGTGCATTGTTTGCCAGTTACTACCTGTGCACTTTGTGACGAAGATAAACTTCTGTTAAATAAACTCAGATGGAGAACTCAAGTTTTTAAATCAGCCTGGAAGTACTTCTGGGCTTCCATCCTCGTGGCCTACTAGTACTTCTGGGCTTGGTGAGAACCTTGTCTCTCAGTGTCCTACAGCATCCCCTGGTGGCACCCACAGTACCCAGCAGGGCTGTGATGCTGAACTCCATATCCCATGATGCCCTGCGGGAATCTGGGGCACCGCTATACTGTATGGAAGCTGCCATCTAGAGTCTTGGGGGAGGCAATGTCCCAAAATAGTTGCCTTCCCTCCTCCTTCTAGTCTCTGGGAGTCCCAGCCGGGTTGAGCTGCCGGTCATCTATCACAATATATCTATATATGTATACCAGTTATATACATATACTGTACTCCAGTTAAAAAAAAATATATATATATATATATTTTCAATAATGGACTGTCTGTCAGGCAGAATCACAGATTGTGAGACTCAAGGACCGTGTTTCTGATATGGATGTGAGCAACACTGGAGCACCACTGTCTCATTTTCTCTTCTTTTGTACCCTTCTGACTTTAAATATAAAATCAGGTCATGGCTCTTGAAGAAATTCTCAGATGATTCTGCTCGTATGTGGTGTATTGATACGAAGGATAAAACAGAGTATAGGAGTCAGGTGGAATAGTCTGCAACTTAACATTAGAAACAAAGAAACTGATTATTGACTTTCTCCACACCAAATAGCCTTTATGTCCAGTCACTATTCAGGGAGTGCATGTCGAGGTGCTGTGCTCCTACCATTCCATGTGGGTCCACATTAATGACAGGTTGGACTGGTCTTGTAACACAAATAAACTGCATAAGAAAGGGCAGAGCAAACTATTTTATCATAGAAGACTTTGTTCCTTTAATGTGGTAGTGACATCCTTCAAATCTTCTACCATTCTGGCATGGCCAATGCAATTTTCCACACTGAGGTTTGATGGCCTGGAAACATCACATCAAGAGCAAACTCACAGAATCAGTAAGCTAATCAAAAGGGCAAGCTCAGTTTGAGGACTCACTCTGGACCCCTGGATGTATTAGCAAAGGAGAGAATTAAAACAAAACTAAGTGCCATTATGAACAATGCTGGACATCCTCTCTCTGACACAATAACACTGAATACTTTCAGCCAACGAATTATTCAGCAAAAATGTGTCAAGAAATGCAACAAGGGTGCCAACAGTTGTAGATGTTACATGAGCTGGACAGACATCCCGGCCAGAAGAAGGAATGGTTACTTACCCAGACAGGAGGCTCCTAACTGGCAGATAGGCATCCCAGCCAGGGAGGAGAAGGGGATCAGACCTAGAAGGAAAGACCAGAAGGGATGGACGGACAACCACCTGAAAAGGGAATCTGTCACTGGGGGCTTTTAACTCCCCCAGCATGCTAGATGGCAGCAGCCCTGGATATCAGTGCCCAGTAGGAAGCTAGCAGGGCATGTTGGGAGATGTAGTCTAGCACAGCAGCCCTGCTGGGGTCACTGGGTGCTGCAATAGGGCACTGCAGGGAGACAGGCTACCTGTTATAATGGACTTTCACATGACCTGGAAGTGCTTCCATCGGGCAGTGGTCCTGGCACCGGAAGTATTCCCAGGCCCTTAATAAAAGGGACTGCACTCCTTTACCAGGTGAGTCGGAGCTGGGAGGACATGGGCAACACTTGGTTAAAGGAGGGCAGTGCGGTGGTGGTGAGAAATATTGTGAGGAGACAGAAAAAGAGAATCTTGTGTTTGTGTTACATTTTCTAAATTTTCTTGAGGAGTGTGTGTAATAACCGTACTGTTATTTGAACCCAGGACTCTTAGTGTGTTCGTGTTGGTGTTTGGGGCTTGCTGACATCCTGCTTTGTATCACACTGTAAAATGCCTTACTATGACTGGTGTAGAAAAGGCGCTATACAGGCGCCTGACCCGGCACAGAAGGACACAGAGGCACGTAATACACCAAGGACTTTTATTTTCTTCTTCACCCGTGGGCACACGTCTTCCCCGTGACCCACAGGCAATACACAGTCCCACAAGCACTCTTCTCCACACACCATCAATTCTTTCTCTTCTCCCACCACTCCTCCGCAAGCGTAGTCCTCCTCCTCCCGACCCTGGCTCCCTGAGTGGTGGTGGCTGGCCCTTTTTATAACCCACCCGGAAGCATTCCAGGTGCTTGACCACCTGGTTCAAATTGCACCTCCGGGTGGGGCTGAAGATTCGACCAGCCGGGCTGCAGACTCCATGCAGCTCCCCCTAGCGGCCATCCGAGCCCCCACCCAGGCTGTGGAGGACTCCATCTCCCATGGAGCCATGCGCCAGGCTGGGGGAACACCGTCCGGCAGGGAGGCTGCCACCAAGCGTCCCGGGGGAGGTATTGAGCTGCCCATGGTGGCTCCTCCGGAACTGATGCAGCAGGGGCGTCCCTGCCGGGCATGGGACCCGACTGTCCTTCACACTGGGTATGCCAAGTTAGTGGTCTTTCTGGTGTGTGTATATTTATTTACCTATCTAAAAAACTTTTGTAAAAAGATGTGATTCCCCCTGGGGACAAATAAAGTTCTATCTATCTATCTATCTATCTATCTATCTATCTATCTATCTATCTATCTATCTATCTATCTATCTATCTATCTATCTATCTTACTCATATGTAAAAGAGAGGAATCAGAAATATAAAAACAGTATGTTTTTTTATCTTGTAAAACATACAGGAGAGAGTCATGCCAAAGGAACATCCAAAGCCCAAAAAGAACAAAACACAAGCAAACTCCTGTTTTCAACATGAACTTACTTTCACAATCTGCAATTATTGTTTGGAGATGTGGCTCTCTCATTTACCCATCCTGTAAGTAACACAACAAAGCATTCCCTTTTTAAATCCCCCATCATCCTTATTAATGTCTTTCTCCCTCTATCCTTGTAACTTTAGACTTTAGATCCTGTGTGAGATTTTTTTAAAGCCCCTCCCAGACTCCGATCAGGCCAAACCTTGGCAAAACTATCGGGAACTAAGGAGACCCTCATAGCCTAAACTTCTGGCAGGTACAGTGTTCTCTAGCAGCCCCTGTTATGTTGATGTCTCAGAGCCTTTATTAGACATTAAAGTGCTGAATTTGTGAAGCAAAGGCAGAGGTTTCTTGTCTGCTCTTGAAATTTTACAGAAACAATATCCAAAATTTAGCAAACTGATTGCTATCTGAAATGATACAGGCAACGTTTTCTTGTCCACATGGGATATTTTTAAGGTTCTTATATTCTCTAATCATCTAGCAACATATTGCATGATGGTTAGTACATACCTTTTTAAGAAGGGTGACTGGAGGATGTGCTCCAGCTATAGGGGGATCACACTCCTCAGTCTCTCTGGTAAGGTCTAATCAGGGGTGCTGGAGAAGAGAGTTCGGTTGATGGTCGAATCTCGGATTCAAGAGGAACAATGCGGATTCCGTCCCTGCCGTGGAACACTGGACCAGCTCTACACCCTGGCCAGGATCCTGGAGGGGGCATGGGAGTTTGCCCAACCAGTCCACATGTGTTTTGTGGATTTGGAGAAGGCATTCGACCGTGTCCCTCAAAGCATCCTGTGGGGTGTGCTCCGAGAGTACGGGGTACAAGGCTTGTTGTTACGAGCCATCCAGTCCCTGTACAGGAGGAGCAGGAGCTTGGTCCGCATTGCCGGTAATAAGTCGGACTCGATTGCTGTTGAGGTTGGACTCCGCCAGGGATGCCCTTTGTCACCGATTCTGTTCATACGTTTTATGGACAGAATTTCTAGGCGTAGCCAATGAGCAGAGGGGGTCTTGTTTCGGTGACCTCAGAATCTTGTCTCTGCTATTTGCGGATGACGTGGTTCTGTTGGCTTCATCGGACAGTGACCTCCAGCTCTCACTGGAGCGGTTCACAGCCGAGTGTGAAGCGGCGGGGATGAGAGTCAGCACCTCTAAATCCGAGGCCATGGTTCTCAGCCGTTTAAGGGTGGAATGCTCTCTCCGGGTTGGGAACACATTACTGCCTCAAGTGGAGGAGTTCAGGTATCTCGGGCTCTTGTTCACGAGTGAGGGAAGAATGGAGCAGGAGGTCGACAGACTGATCGGTGCGGCATCTGCAGTAATGCGGGCTCTGAAACGGTCCGTCGTGGTGAAGAGAGAGCTGAGCCAAAAGGCGAGGCTGTTGATTTACCAGTCGATCTACGTTCCTACCCTCACCTATGACCACGAACTTTAGGTAGTGACCGAAAGAGCAAGATTCTCTGCAGGGTGGCTGGACTTTCCCTTAGAGATAGGGTGAGGAGTTCAGTTATCCGGGAGAGACTCGGAGTAGAGTCGCTGCTCCTCCGCATTGAGAGGAGTCAGTTGAGATGGTTCGGGCATCTGGTCAGGATGCCCCCTGGACGCCTCCCTGGGGGGGTGTTCCTGGCATGTCCCACTGGGAGAAGGCCACGGGGCAGACCCAGGACACGCTGGCGGTATTATATCTCCCGGGCTGGCCTGGTTACGCCTCGGGGTCCTCCCAGAGGAGCTGGAGGAGGTAGCCGGGGAGAGGGAGGTCTGGACTTCCCTGCTTAGGCTGCTTCCCCCGTGACCCGACCTCGGATAAGCGGTGGATAATGGATGGATGGATGGATGATTAGTACATACAAATACGAATTTTCGCTGCACACATGAAAATAATGACCATATCAACTTATCCTAGTCAGGGTCTATGTGGGGCTGGTTCACACTAGGTTATCTAATCACAAGCCTTTTGTATGAACATTGCATGTTTCTACTCAGGGTGTCCCTGTCCATTTGTTGTCCCTGTCCATAACCCCAGAGAGCCCCATGTTTTCCTGCATAATTAGTGAATGATTGGTGAGCCTGTTATAGAACAAATCTGTGCCAGATTTTGAGTTAATTTCCAACATGTGTATATGTAAGCATGACAACCTCCTTTATAAGAAACATAAGAGAAAAACAAGAGAAATATATTTTAACTAGCCAACCCGCAGCGTAACATACGCCGCATAATTATGTATTGATGGGTGAACACTTGCTGAACGACACAGTTGTCCAAATGGGGTGGATTTGTGGATACCACTGTGAGTGAATGAAAAGATGGACCTCTGGAGAGAGCAACATACAATTGTCCGTGACTGAAAGCGGGATCGTCTGTGACTATGGAGGCCACGCTGGTGAAAGTTACTTCGTTGGTAGGGATAAGTTTCAGCACTTGTTCATTAAGGTGTAGCGAGTCTTCGTTGTTGACGCTTAATATAGCTTGCGTACTGAGTTGTTCCGGAGTCACAGTTGAGAAACACTTTTTTAATGTCTTTTAAGCACAGGGAAAAAAATTAACATGTGAAACATCCATAATGTAATAAGCCACCAAGAAAAGTAACATTGCAACAATGCACGCTACGATCGCTGTAAACAGAAGTGAAAACAAAATCGAGGCCGGTGCATTCTTTAACTGCCTTGTAGCGCAGTGTTAGTGTTGCTGTTTTGCAGTAAGGAGACTGTGGAAGATTTTGGGTTTGCTTCCCGGTTTCTCCCTGTGTGGATAGCGCTTTGAATACTGAAAACACTGGTATATCAATGTAATGAAGTATTATTATTCTTATGCGTCCAGCGCTCTCTCTCTCTCTCGCGCGCCTGTATGCGTGTGTGTGTCGCTCGCTCTCTCTCGCTGCACGTGTTCCTGCAGGCATACCAATAAGTGAATGAAAAGATGGAACTCTGGAGAGAGCAACATACAGCTGTCCGTGACTGAAAACTGGTTTTGGCAGATACATGCACATCTTTTTGAAAGTTTGGCCCTGTGCCTTATCAATTGTCATCGCAAAGGCAAATCTAACAGGAAATTGTCTTCGTGTTAAAGTAAAAGGCAAGTTATCCGTGACAAACAAACTGTTTTACACGCTGCATACCAACCCGCGGTGTAGTATGCGCCGCATAATCACGCCGCTTTTTTAATGTTTTTTAAACAGAGGGAAAAAATGAACATTTGCAAAATCCGTAACGCCGCTTTCAGTAAGTACAATGCACGCGCATTTAATTTGTCAGCCACTTTTTGCCAGCCGTCTTTTCTGGTTTGGGCTGCTTTTGCAGTGTTACCGCTTGTGCGTATTAAGTCTTGAAATCCTTCGAGTAACTAATTAACTAACGAACACCCACCCACCCAGCTTGTGAGAAAAAAATGTGCCCGTTCTTTCATCATTTTGTTGCAGCCTATCAAAGACTTGCTGATCATGTTTTCTAGACTCAATATACAGTGGAACCTCAGTTCACGACCATAATTCGTTCCAAACCTCTGGTAGTAAACCGATTTGGCCGTGAACCGAAGCAATTTCCCCCATAGGATTGTATGTAAATACAATTAATCCATTCCAGACCGTACGAACTGTATGTAAATATGCTTTTTTAAAGATTTTTAATCACAAATATAGTTAATTATTACACCATAGAATGCACAGTGTAATAGTGATCTCTCTCTCTCAGCAGCAGGCGAGCCTCCCCAGCCCCCCCCCACTCTCTCTCTCTCTCTCTCTCTCTCTCTCTCTCTGTAACATTGCAACAGTTGTATAAACACTTTTTTTTAAAATGAGTTTTAAGCACAGGGGGAAAAAAGGAACATTTCAACAAATCCGAACTTTATTTAAAAGCCAACCAAGATAGTAACATTGCAGGAGTTCATCATTTTTAATCAGGCGACTGACAATAGTGGAGTCAGGCACAGAGAAGGTCAGCTGCTGAGAAAGCGTCTCGACTGTTGCAGGGCGGTGAAGCAGGTGAGACGCTAATGAAAAAGAGGCACAGGGCTTATTGGTTTTTAAAGACTGCCTCCTTCATTGTGTTTTAACCTCAGTTTTAAAGGATTGTGTGGCTCTCTCTGTCGCGCTGCCTGTGTGTGTCCCTCTGTCTCCCTGTTGCGCTGCCTGTGTGTGCGTGGCTCTCTCTCTCGGGCTGCCTGTGTGTGCCTCTGTCACTCTCTGGCGCTGCCTCTGTGTGAACCAAGGTTCCACTGAGGTTGACTAATGAAAAGTCAACGTGGCTCAGAGGTCCATGTGCACTGTTGCACAGACGAACATAAATGACGCTGTTTTTTCTGAGGCGTCGCGTCCGAGGTGGTGGGCGTGGCTCTGCGAGTTGTCGTCATATCCAATGGTCATAGAGTTGGTGGGCATGGCTCCTTCCTACTTGTTGGTGGCTTAATGAATCCACGCCCCTTCCTGCTTGCTTTCATGGGTGTCTTGCTTTGGTGTGCGTGCTTTCATGGGTGTCTTCCCCTTCTGGCGTCGACTTTGTGAATTATATATATAGATTGCTATCTCTATTCTCTATAGGATCCTGGGCAGCACTACAGGATGGTGAGAAGAAAGAATGAAGGAGGGCCAATATAATATTATAACATGTCATCAAGCAACACATATAGACACACAATCACACATATAAACATACAATAAAATGATTACATTTTACTTCAGAATACATAATTCCTCTGTAAGTAATGGGAGAAAGCGTGAACAACCTAAAAGTTCTTGTCACAAACCAGCACACTCTGCCACCTTATGCCATATAATGCATTAGACACAGCTATTCCTTTACACAACACTTTTACGGTTTAGGTAAATATGTCCGGTGCCTCCGAATCAATCAGATACTACATATGTCATTTGTGATCTTTAGGGAGTGTTATTGACAAATTTAAATTTTGGCTCCGAGGCAAAATTAAGAAAAAAAAATCTATTCCTTTACGTGAGTTTTATTGGTTCAAGTAAATGAGTATGTCTAGTACTCTATATCAATTGGATACTATATTTCCTTCTACATGCTAGCGTACTACTGCTTGGTGTACATTATTTACATTACATTTTGAATCATATTGCATTGTATGTATTTATGTACAGTAAATGCTGTACGATCAAATGCACTGTACATGAATGTGTATTTAAATGAATATCAGTGTGGAAAAATGAATTTCCTTTAAATCAACTCAGTTGCTGCCTGCAATGAGCCCAGCTTACAACAGTCAGTCAATAGTCAGTAGTAATGAAACCACAACAATAAATTCTGGAAGAAGCAATAGATTTTCCAAAATAGCACCTCCATTACTTTAGTTCCATGTCACTAATTCTTTGATAATTCTTTGGAATTAGCTGTCACATCTGCAATAGATGATTCTAGAGTCAGAACACTTTATGCATGCTAAGGGCTTGACTAGTTCATCGTAAAAGACTTTCTAGATGTACACTGTCTAGACAAAGAAAATATGATCCCTTTATTGTTAGAGTATACACATGTTGCCTAACTAAACTACTGCACTTCCATCATTTTAATGTATTTATTAAATTAAATTAATGTATTTTAATGTATTAATGTATTCATCTATCCATCCATTTTTTAATCCCATCATTAGGGTCACAGGGAAGATGGGAACTATCCCAGAAAACATCAGGTACAAGGAAGGAACAATCCCTTGAGAGGTCGCAATGTCCTCACAGGTGGTGCAGTGGTAGTGCTGCTGCTTGCAGTAAGGAGACTGTGGAAGATTGTGGGTTGGCTTCCCGGTTCTTCCCTGTGTGGATAGCGCTTTGAGTACTGAGAAAAGCGCTATATAAATGTAATGAATTATTATTATTATTAAGGTGAACACAAACACAGTCTTTAGGACCAATTTAACACTGCAAATACACTTAACCTTTATGTCTTTGGACTGTGGGAGAAAACTGGAGCACCTGGAGGAAACCACTGTAAGCAAGGTGAGAATGTGAACCCTGGTCTCCCTACTGCTAGGCATCAATGCTACAATTGTATCATGATGTCGTCCCTTTAATTTATCAAGTACATGTTAATTGAAACATAGCTCTCCTTGCCTGTGACATTATGTATTTGTTTTTAGGGGCACTGGACCATCTTTACTTACTTTTTTGTTTCTTTTTCACTATTTAGAAAGTGAATTTTGACAACTCAATATGCTTGACAATATATTCATGTTCTAAATCTAGATCTCTTCAATTATAGGGTACATAAAGAGCTTGAAGCTTTTCCTGAGAACATCAGGTTCAAGGCAAAACTAACTCTTTATGGTATTCTTGTACATCTTCCTACTCACTCACTCACATCATACAGATTCATCAAAAAAACATAACATACAGTGGTGTGAAAAACTATTTGCCCCCTTCCTGATTTCTTATTCTTTTGCATGTTTGTCACACAAAATGTTTCTGATCATCAAACACATTTAACCATTAGTCAAATATAACACAAGTAAACACAAAATGCAGTTTGTAAATGGTGGTTTTTATTATTTAGGGAGAAAAAAAAATCCAAACCTACATGGCCCTGTGTGAAAAAGTAATTGCCCCCTGAACCTAATAATTGGTTGGGCCACCCTTAACAGCAATAACTGCAATCAAGCGTTTGCGATAACTTGCAATGAGTCTTTTACAGCACTCTGGAGGAATTTTGGCCCACTCATCTTTGCAAAATTGTTGTAATTCAGCTTTATTTGAGGGTTTTCTAGCATGAACCGCCTTTTTAAGGTCATGCCATAGCATCTCAATTGGATTCAGGTCAGGACTTTGACTAGGCCACTCCAAAGTCTTCATTTTGTTTTTCTTCAGCCATTCAGAGGTGGATTTGCTGGTGTGTTTTGGGTCATTGTCCTGTTGCAGCACCCAAGATCGCTTCAGCTTGAGTTGACGAACAGATGGCCGGACATTCTCCTTCAGGATTTTTTGGTAGACAGTAGAATTCATGGTTCCATCTATCACAGCAAGCCTTCCAGGTCCTGAAGCAGCAAAACAACCCCAGACCATCACACTACCACCACCATATTTTACTGTTGGTATGATGTTCTTTTCCTGAAATGCTGTGCTCCTTTTACGCCAGATGTAACGGGACATTTGCCTTCCAAAAAGTTCAACTTTTGACTCATCAGTCCACAAGGTATTTTCCCAAAAGTCTTGGCAATCATTGAGATGTTTCTTAGCAAAATTGAGACGAGCCCTAATGTTCTTTTTGCTTAACAGTGGTTTGCGTCTTGGAAATCTGCCATGCAGGCCGTTTTTGCCCAGTCTCTTTCTTATGGTGGAGTCGTGAACACTGACCTTAATTGAGGCAAGTGAGGCCTGCAGTTCTTTAGACGTTGTCCTGGGGTCTTTTGTGACCTCTCGAATGAGTCGTCTCTGCGCTCTTGGGGTAATTTTGGTCGGCCGGCCACTCCTGGGAAGGTTCACCACTGTTCCATGTTTTTGCCATTTGTGGATAATGGCTCTCACTGTGGTTCGCTGGAGTCCCAAAGCTTTAGAAATGGCTTTATAACCTTTACCAGACTGATAGATCTCAATTATTTCTGTTCTCATTTGTTCCTGAATTTCTTTGGATCTTGGCATGATGTCTAGCTTTTGAGGTGCTTTTGGTCTACTTCTCTGTGTCAGGCAGCTCCTATTTAAGTGATTTCTTGATTGAAACAGGTGTGGCAGTAATCAGGCCTGGGGGTGGCTACGGAAATTGAACTCAGGTGTGATACACCACAGTTAGGTTATTTTTTAACAAGGGGGCAATTACTTTTTCACACAGGGCCATGTAGGTTTGGATTTTTTTTCTCCCTAAATAATAAAAACCATCATTTAAAAACTGCATTTTGTGTTTACTTGTGTTATATTTGACTAATGGTTAAATGTGTTTGATGATCAGAAACATTTTGTGTGACAAACATGCAAAAGAATAAGAAATCAGGAAGGGGGCAAATAGTTTTTCACACCACTGTATATCAGTTTAAGTAGAAGGCAGACTGCCAGAGGAAATGAAGGAGTGTTAGGCTGGGACTCAAACCCAGGTCCCTGGAACTATGAGACATCATCATTAGCCACTATGCCACCATGTTCTCCTAAAATGCTATTTAAACAGTAAAAATCATTTTAGGTTTTCTGTTCAACTTTGGCATTATTTATTAATTGACTCATAATTGCTTCAGGGCACTTTACAGGATCTTTTTAGCAGTTAGTAGAGGCCTTCTGATGAGACAAGGCATATCTACAGAGACTGAGATTTTGGCATCATTTAAACAAAACAAATCAGTGTTTAACAGATGTTAAGGCTGGATTCAGTGTGCATTGAGAAATAGAGGTCAGAGGTTTGAAATCAGGAGAGCAAATCATTATTTAATACTATTACTGTCCACAAAGTTAATGTCACATTGTAAGACAGGTCAGAGGTCTTTTCAGAGAGTAGGCAAAGCACATGCAGTATTTAGACCCCTTCAATTTCTTCATATTTTGCCATGTTGCAGCATTTTGCTAAAAATATTAAAATAAATTCTCCTTATATTTTGACAAATGTATTAAAAAAAACCCTGAAATCTCATATTAATGCAACTATTCAGACCCTTTACTTAGTGCTTAGCTGAAGCACCTTTGGCAGCAAATACAGCCTTGAATCTCCTGGGTATGCGCTTCAAGGTTCATAAACCTGGATTTGAGGATTGTCTGCCATTCTTCTCTGCAGGTCCTCTCAAGCTCTATTAGGTTGGATGGAGAATTTTAGTGGAAAGCAATTTTCTGGTCTCTGTTTGTCTGGGTTCAAGCCCAGGCTCTGGATAGGTAATTCAGGGAGATTCTCAGAGTTGTCCCTAAGCCACTCTTGTGATGTCTCTGCTTTGTGCTTAGGGTCATTGTCCTGTTGGAAGGTGAACATTTGACCTAGTCTGAGGTCCAGAGTGCTAAGGAGCAAGTTTTCATTAAGGATATATCTATGTGAGTCCTTTAGGTGCCTTTTTACAAGTGGGCTTCTATGTGTCTTCTATTGAGGAAAGGCTTTTGTCTGGCCATGAAGTCATGAAGCACAGATGTATGGAATGCTCTAATGATGGTTGCCCTTCTACAAGTTTCCCCCAGTTCCAGCCAGATTGTCCATCGGGTTTATGGTCACCTCTCTTGCCATGGACCTTTTCCCACAGTTACTCAGTTTGGCTGTGGGGCCAGCTCTGGGGAGGGTCATGGTTTTTTCCAAGTACTTCCATTTAAGAATTATGAAGGCAGCTGTGCTCTTGGAAACCTTCAATGCTGCAGAAAGGTTTCTTTAGCCTTCCCCAGATCTGTCCTGTGTCTAAACTCTACAGGCAAAACCTTTGACATTATGGTTTGGTTTTTGTTCTGATACAAATTATCAACTGTGAGACCATATATAGACAGGTGTGTGCCTTTCCTAATCATATCTAATCAACTGATTTGATAACAGATGGACTTCAAACAAGGTTTAGAAACATTTAATGATAATCAATAGAATGGGATGCACGTGAGCCACATTTTAAGTGTCAGAGCAAAGATTCTCAATACTTGTGTCAATTAATATTTCAGTTTTTCATTTTTAATAAATAAGTAAAATGTTTTAAAATCCTATTTTTGCTTTGTCATTCTGGGATTTTGAGTGTTTATTGATCTGGCGGAATTAATTTAAACGATTACAACACAAGGTTGCAATATAACAAAATAGGAGAAAATTGAGGGGTGGGTCTAAATACTTTCTGAATTCACTCTAAGAAAAGGAGAAAGCAGAAGTCCAGAAAACCTAAAAAAGCAAGAACAATGCAGAAGTTTGCACAAAAGCACAATGGTACATCCAAAGCTGAAAGACTAACATTGCCTTCAATATACAGCCACTCTTCCAGTTAATTAATACCAAATAATTAATACCGCAAACAAGCTTCACAAGTTGAGCAAGGTCAGAGATGGGGACAACTTATAACGGGAGGGTGAAGGGTACTGTTCAGTACACATCCTGGTACTTCTTAATTTATCCTACAGTGCAGCTGTCTACAGCAGTGGCTTTCAAACCAGAGGCCATGGCCCCCTGGAGGTCTGCCAAACTGCATTTGGAGAACAGCAGCACTCCTGGCAATGTTGATGTTCTTAAAAAATCCATTACAGTTTTGCAGATTTCCTTGAAATTTCTTGTACCTGTATATGTTTAAAATAAATGTAACTGAAAATGTTCTGCAATTGTATAAAAGTATGTTATCTATTAATGTGTTTATATGCACACACAAAACTGAGATAAGGTGAGTAGCCCAGTAAACCCCTGTATGCATTAATAAGTCTCCTTTGTGGTAAGGCACATAAGGGGTCTGTGGTGGTGCAGATTTTTAAACATAAAAATAGCGTGTCTCAGGTTTGGTGGGTGACGGTGTGTGTCATTGCAAAGCTGTGCGGTAGTGGGGCATTCAATGGGGATGCTAGCTGTTTGATTGTTAACACGTCATTAAAGGGAAAGCATCTGTGCCTAGAAGGTATAAAAAAAACCTGGAGGAGGACACAGGAAAAATAAAGAGAAGGAAATCAGGAAGCAAAATTATTGGTGAAGAGAATGAGAAAGAGAAAATGATAGAATTGGGTGGGAGAAAGGCACTCCTGGAGTGGACTGAATTGCTCCAGCTGTGTTGTAGAGAGGAGGATTGATTGAGGAGCTCCAAGGGATCCCATGGACACTGAGATATAGGGAAGATGGAGCTGGGGTCAATGCGTTGCAGTGGATGCCCAGGGATGGTGACTAGGATGGGGGTCAGGGAGGATTGCTTTTGCCAGGGTCACTGAGTATACCTGGAAGACAGGTGAGTGGGGCAAGAAGACAGAAAGAGAGAGAGAGAGAGAGAGAGCGCTGGACAAAGAATATAAGGTGAGTCTGGTTCAATTTTATCCTTAGTTTAATGGAATATTTATTAACTTATTATCTGACATTGTGGTCAGCAACACAGGAGCGCCTCAGGGTACTGTACTTTCTCCGGTCCTTTTCAGCCTATATACATAGGACTTCCAATACAACTCGGGGTCCTGCCACGTGCAAAAGTTCGCTGACAACATTGCTATCGTGGGCTGCATCAGGAGTGGGCAGGAGGAGGAGTATAGGGACCTAATCAAGAATTTTGTTAAATGGTGTGACTCAAACCACCTACACCCGAACACCAGCAAAACCAAGGAGCTGGTGCTGGATTTTAGGATACCCAGGCCCCTCCTGGACCCTGTGATCATCAGAGGTGACTGTGTGCAGAGGGTGCAGACCTATAAATACCTGGGTGTACAGCTGGATGATAAATTGGACTGGACTGCCAATACTATTGCTCTGTGCAAGAGAGGACAGAGCCGACTATACTTCCTTAGAAGGCTGGCGTCCTTCAAAATCTGCAATAAGATGCTGCAGATGTTCTACCAGAAGGTTGTGGCGAGCGCCCTATTCTACGCAGTGGTGTGCTGGGGAGGCAGCATAAAGAAGAAGGGCGCCTCACGCTTGGACAAACTGGTGGCAGGCTCTATTGTAGGCATGGAGCTGGACAGTTTGACATCTGTGGCAGAGTGACGGGCACTGAGCAGGCTCCTGTCAATCATGAAGAATCCATTGCATCCACTGAACAGTATCATCTCCAGACAGAGGAGCAGCTTCAGCGACAGACTGCTGTCAATGTCCTGCTCCACTGACAGACTGAGGACATCGTTCCTCCCCCACACTATGCGACTCTTCAGTTCCACTCAGGGCGGTAAACGTTAACATCATACAAAGTTATTGTCTGTTATACCTGCATTTTTATCACTCTTTAATTTAATATTGTTTCTTTATCAGTATACTGCTGCTGGAGTATGTGAATTGCCCCTTGGGATTAATGAAGTGTCGGTCTGTCTGTCTGTCTGTCTGTCTGTCTATTGCATTTTAACTTCCTCACAAAGCACTTGATTTTACTTATTGAAGACAGAACTGCACTTTGATAATCTTTGCTAAGTATCCTCATTGCCCTTTCCATCCTGGTCATGACTATTGATTTCTAGGTTCAAGAAAGACTGATGTCAGCTGTCGGCATGTTAGGCATCACACCGACATGGAGGTCTCCTTTGGCAAAGTGCTCTGAAATCACTGTGCAAAAAAGAGTTAAATGTCATCAGCTTCCATAAAGTTTCTATCTATCTATCTATCTATCTATCTATCTATCTATCTATCTATCTATCTATCTATCTATCTATCTATCTATCTATCTATCTATCTGTCTGTCTGTCTGTCTGTCTGTCTGTCTGTCTGTCTGTCTGTCTGTCTGTCTGTCTATCTATCTATCTATCTATCTAAATCTAAAAGCATGCATGGGGCCTGTGATCATTTTCTTGTAATTTATAAATAAATTTAGTCCTTCATGTGCTGTGAAGTAAATGACATCCATCCCCTATTTTATGTTTCCATCCTGAGCGCCTGAGGATTTGGCATCACCCAGTCAAATTGTTTCAACATGTATGTAGCAAATAGCCCAATTAAATCTGTCACTTTATTAATTTGTTTCTCTTACTGGATTGCACACAGCACCCTCTTTTCTACTTGGCTGTGAAATTGAGCCCTGTAAAGAAGTGGTATGCTTTTTGCCTTACACCCAGTGCTATTAAGATAATAATAATGCAGGTACTTTTACTTCAATATAATAAGCATTGCATCAGGATAATTGACATTTTAAAATTAATCAGATTATATAACGTATGCTACTTTTAACATTGCCCACGGTGGTGCTCCCATATTTGTGCTACTGAGCTTACCATTGTACATTTAGCTTATCAACATAAACTTGAAAATGAAAAGGAATAATGCAAACTTCTGAGCATTTGCACTCAGGAAATTTACCTTTGTGGGTGCTTTCACTGTTTTCCACCGGAGGTTACTGAAAGCACATGTGAAGCTAACATAGGCAGCTGTTAATAGACATGAGAGACAGACAGTGGGAGAGAGTGGGGTTGGGAGCATGTACTGATAGAGCGTTGCCAAACCCACCACACACCAAACCACCTTGATTGGTACCCGAGGGCAGTAGGTGACATCTCAGCACCACACTGGAACAGTGTGAGGTTATTTACGGTGGATGGAGTGCCAATCCTGTCACCAACCCGCAACTTTTCCCTACATGTTGGAGGACCTGCTTGCAGGGCTGGATGTAGATTAATATCATACCCAGGATGAAGCTGTTGCAGGTTAAGGGCCTTGCTCAAGGGACCAAAAGAGTAGAGTGACTTCTGATGTTTACGGAATTCGAACCAGCAACCTTCCGATTGCTGGCACAGGTCCCTAGCCTCAGAGCCCACCACAGACATGGACAGACTACAAAATCATTAACTGTAACCTGGTTAAGGGTTAGCATGGCCAAATAACTAGGGGCCTCATGTACAGTATAAAGCCATAAGCAGAATTCACACTAAAACATGGCATATGAACAAAATTGGTACACAAAAAAAAATCCAGATGCATAAATCTGTGCGTAAGCCAAGTTCCATCACCTCCCCTTTACAAATCCCAATGAACATAAAATTTAACTCACGTGCACATGCCTACAGCCCCACCCCAATGCTCTCCAAATTTTGCATATTTTAATATGCAAATTAATATAAATATCACCTTCCGTTCAGTGTTTGGTTAAAAAACAATGGAAAAGGCACATGAAAAAAGAAGAATTTCAGCGAATGCGAAGTGGAGGCAAGGAAAAACATACTACTTGTTGGCTTACGCAGTGGTATAAGCAACAAAAGTGTGGCCTGAAACACTTGAAAGTTCAAGTTCAGAAAATCGCACAGTGTCTGAAAGAAAACAGAAGTGGTCACATATCACAGTAGCCCACTGCCTGTTTATTCTGTTTCAGACAGTATTACATCTATTACATCTTACAATTTGATTACATCTTGCCTGAAGAAGGGGCCGGAGTTGCCCCGAAAGCTTGAATATTGTAATCTTTATAGTTAACCTATAAAAGGTGTCATTTTGCTTAACTTCTTACCACATACAATATTACAAAAGTTGGCCCCCGTGCAATGCTCAGGCGGCGATGGTGCTGCTGTGCCAAGTTTGTCTTCGGGCACTGGCTGCACACAAATCTCTGCCTCGGAAACTCCTGGGAGGCCATCTGTATGCTGATGGATGCTGTTCTGGAGTCACAGAATGCAATAGTGGATGCTATAAGTGATGTGACCAATGAACTAAGGAATATAAGGGCTGTACTGTGTCATATTGACAACAAATTAAATTAATTGCTTAAAAAATACTGCATCTGACTACCTGTTTTTACATTCTGCTAATTACATTAAAACAAAGTTGTAATTTTGTCTGAGTTGGCTGATCATTTGGTGTGTCAGGTCAGGTTCATAGCACGTCTCTTGAGGTACATGCTTGCACACTGCGACACACTTTCTATGCACTACAGAGCAGCATATTAATAGAGTGGAAATGCTTTCTATTTACATAAGCAAATTCATTCTCTGAAGGTCCCTTTATAGAGTAGCCATGGCCCCAAGCACCACAACAGATCGATTCTTGGCTCTTTATTTTGAAGTGACTCGCTATCCTTAAAAAGACTGCTTGCCTTTTGCCGAACTAGTATGAAAAAGCACTGCCATTTTTATAGGTTCTCCAGCTATATATGATGTAATGCCAGCTCATTCTTTTGGTGATTCATCCCTGGCTGATGTGACTTGTTCAGCACAGCTGCAACAGCAATGTGCGTGTAGTTGACTGCTCCGATTACATTTGGAAAACTGGATGTTGCTGCGAATTGCACTTTTATGTTTTGTAGTTCAACCACAATCTTATCTATCTGGGTGATGAGCAGATAATACCATCCTATACAACTGGCATGGCATGACTCAGTGATGTTTGTGAAATATCTGATTGTCAGCAAGTTCACATTGAAAAGCTCCTGTCAGCAGAACTTGTAAAGGAGCAGGTAGAGCACAGTTCCTCAAAGTCTGCCTTATAAAGCTGGCACACAGCTCCCAGAGGATAGCTCAACTGTAAATAAGCGCTCTCTTCTATTTCTTCCATTTGCGATGTCTTCTAACAATGCTAAAGCAGCCATGGCAGTTGGAATAGTTTGGCCATTCCGTGCACCATTATATTGTTACACACTGATTACAATCAATATGTATAATTTTATAAACGATATGATACGATACTTTCGGCACATTTGATAAAACCTGCATCATAGATGTGAATCTAAAAAAGAAAAGCAGACCACAGAAACAGTAACACTGCTTTGACGCTGGGTGCCACCAGTTTGCAAAACCAAGCAGAAAAGTAAGTATGCAAAGGAGGGACTCTGCCGTGAAAATGTGTGTGTTACTTTATGCCATGTTTAGTTTTTATACATCTCAAAGTGAACGTGGAAATGGGCTTATGCAACATTTTTGTGTGTATGGACCATTTATACATGAGGACCCAGATTACTCACAAATTGTCTGTGACATATGGTGTGACTCAGTCCAACCAATCTGCGACTTGCCCTAACAAGATTTTGTTTTAAATTGTTGGAGTTGGCTTGTTTGTGTGATAGAGCTGACAACTGCTCACCCGGCAGTATAATGCATATAATGCAGCTATGAGGAATAAGAAACAATTGTTTTGGACATGAGAAACAGAAGAGAGACTCATCAATCTAATGTTACATATTTTACATACTATGACAGAATGAAAAAAAGGTCAAGACTGTGGCTGACTTCATTATACCTGTAAAGCCTTCACATAGACATCAGCTCCATCAGGCAGCACATTATTGGCTGACAAAAAGTGGCAAGCTCATAATAGTCTTTTAATTTGATTTACTGTGTGATTTCCAGTCATGTAATCTGAAACACTTTCCCAACAAGACCAGTAACAGCAGTTGCCAAGTTTGTCTTTACCTATGACTAAAAGTCATGTAATGTGACATCCTCTTTACTTATGAGGATAATGTTAGCTGGTCATCCATATTACTAACCGAGAATGGTAAACTGGATGTCATGGACGCAGGTACAGCGCGCGCCTCATAAACCGCACACGAAGTCGTATCCACCGTGAACGAAGGAGTCACGACCCAAAAACGAAAGAGCTCAACTGACGTGAATGAGAAATGAAGCAACAATGCGCCCATAGCTAACGACTAATGACACAGCCATACAAAAAAGAGGATTCTGCGCTGCAGCCCAGATTCAAACGGAAGAGGCTACAGCGGCCCCACAGGTCAACAATGATAGTACGGAAGGCGCAGGCGTCACCGCCATATTGTGAGTGGCACTACTATGGAAGGCGCAGGCGTCACTGCCATATTGTGAGTGGCACTACTGCGGAGTGAAGTTAGGAATAATGTGCTGCTTGGGATTGTACAAACCGCTGAACGCTTTACACCGAATTCAAACACTATACAGCTCAACGATACAAACATGAGCCCACCTAGATAAGATCAATGAACGCAGGTGCCTACAACGCGCGTCTGAAACTGCAGAAGCAAAGCAGGCACGGGTTCAAAACGAACAAGCTCGACTGACGGATATACAAACACGAGCCTGCCTGGATAAAATCAATGAACGCAGGCGCCTACAACGCGCATCTGAAGTGCCGCAAGCAAAGCGGGCACGGCTCCAAGACGAACGAACTCGACTAATGTATTTCAGGATACCCAATGCCGGGGATAGGCGAGCGAAGCGAGCAGGGGGCGGAGCCCCCCTTGTTTGTCTCTAACCTGCTAGTTTGCTATTAGTGAGAGTACAGTGTCTCCTTCAAATTTTCTAGTGTATAGAATAGAGGGGCCTGTGGCAATTGTGCCGTTTAAATAAATAAATATGCAGTCATGCTTATGCAGAGTGTAGGAAAGGGTACGAGTGCAGAGTGTTGTATGGGTTCAGGCACAGCATACAAATGAAACAGATAAGGAAGCCAAACTCTAGCTGCTCCTTGGCCTAGCAACACTTTATACACCTTGTGGGTGGGTGGCTCATCCACCTGCCCACCTCCCAAGTTTCACAATAAGGACTCTCTCTCACTTATGCCTCTCATCTCTCTGTAAAAGGCTCTTACCTAACACTGGCATCTATTTCATGCTGTCACCTCCATCTGCTTTCTGACTCCAGGCTCAATGAGTCACTGACATGAAGCAGCCCTCACTAGCTTGAAAATAGCTACATCACCAAGGAATATATGCATTGTATAACAAAAATGAAGTGTTTCTGTGATGAACAATAAAGACTAAAATTGAGTTTTTGAACAAATCTTCTGTCATAACGTCTACTGAAGTGTAGAACGCATAAAAAATAAATACTTTTGCACTTCAAACCATCAAACAGGCAAAAATCACTTTGCTTCAAAGTTATGCCCCAAGCCAATAGAGTAACTTTTCTTTAGTGTCTGATTAACTATAAGCTGTTCAAAAAAGAAAGACTTCAGAGACAGAGCTCAGCTTGTCAATAAAGGAAATAAATGACCATAGTGACTTGTTTCTCTCTCACACTAGATTCATTAGAAATGAATCATTGTGTTCTCATCGTTCTCCAGTCTCTTGCACTCTTCCATTACTGTGGCTAGTGGAACTGCTTGCCTGGTATTTCCAGTGATGCTGTACAATATAAAGTGGATAAGAAAGAGCATTCATGTATGAAAGAAATGCATGTCAAGTTTTTAATGACAATTTAGCCCACATGTGACAGCATGATATTAATTTCTATCAATTTCTGGGGAATTCTAATTCACAACCTTTGTCTAATTTTATCTTAAGTCAGCACCCACACCACATGGAATTCAGAACAGGTCATCCACCTGCATGTCAAGTTTTTAATGACAATTTAGCTCACATGTGACAGCATGATATTAATTTCTATCAATTTCTAGGGATTTCTAATTCACAACCTTTGTCTAATTTTATCTTAAGTCAGCACCACACCACATGGAATTCAGAACAGGTCATCCACCTGGAGATAAACATTTTCAGGCTGGCTAGTATTTGGATGGGAGACCAACCAGGAAAATCTTGAGGAGCTGCTGGAAGAGGTTTGGACAAGGCCAGCAGGAGGCACTTACCCTGTGGTCTGAATGTGGATGCCAATGTCCCCAGTGCATTAATGGGGACACTGTGCTGTAAAAATGGGGCTGTATCTTCGGATGAGATGTAAAATCAAAGTCCTGTCTCTCTATGGTCATAAAAGAACCCTGGGAATCCTTCGTAAAGAGTAGGGTGTATCCTGATGTCTTGGCTAAATTGCCCACAACGGCCTAGTCATTCTGGCCCCCTAATCATCCCCTGCCTCTTCAGTACATAACAGCTAATGTGTGGTGAGCATACTGTTGCAAAATGGCTAGTGTTGCATCATCCAGGTGGATGCTGCACGTTACTGGTGGTTGTAGTAGCTCCCCACTCACTATGTAAAGTGCTTTGAGTAGTGAGAAAAGTGCTATAATAACGTACAAAATTATTATTATTATTATTATTATTATTATCCATCCATCCATCCATCCATCCATTATCCAACCCGCTATATCCTAACTACAGGGTCACGGGGGTCTGCTGGAGCCAATCCCAGCCAACACAGGGCACAAGGCAGGAAACAAACCCCGGGCAGCCACCGCAGGGCACACACACGCACACCCGTACACCAAGCACACACTAGGGACAATTTAGAATCGCCAATGCACCTAACCTGCATGTCTTTGGACTGTTGGAGGTAACCAGAGCACCCAGAGGAAACCCACGCAGACACGGTGAGAACATGCAGAACACGCGAACCCGGGTCTCCTAACTGCGAGGTAGCAGTGCTACCACTGTGCCACCGTGCCGCCCCATGATTATTATTATTATTATTATTATTATTATCTTGCACCATTTAGCCAATGCTGCTGCCCTGTTCCTCACATACTGTAAAAAGGTGGTACACTCTACCCATCCTTACATATCTTTACTGCACAGTCACTAAAGACTTGCTGTTAGGTTGAATGGTACATACAGGTGTATAATCTCCCTTTTGGTGTCTTGACATAGCAAATAGTAGTTGTAGTTTTGCTTTCAATGAGACCTCTTACTTTCTATCAAGGTGTTCAATATTTTATATCGATTCCTGTCTGCACTAAATGGGAACTTGGATTTATTTTTTCTTTTAATTACTGAGAAATGAACAGACTTGTATTTGGACAAGGCAGCTTTATGTTTCATACATGTGTATGTATGTGTGGGTGCGTGCTTTCTCCATTGTCCTATAGCAGTTGTATGACGTAGGTTTGAGTGCCTGTGCTCCCCTATTTATTCTGCATACTGTCACATGTTCAGCTTGGCCATTTTTCTACAGTTACTCAAAACAATGATTGCTAAAGGTTGTGTCTCACTGCTCTGTGCAAGTCTCTTTAGATAACATTTAGGGAGTATCCATGTAGTACATCTTGCTATAAGGGCAGCAGGGGGCCTCTGAAAAGACCTGCAAGTAAATGTCTCAGACAATCCTCAGCTCCCTCTCTGACAACCCATTCCTTGTCTCTGAATGGTTATGTGTACACATTCTTAAGATGTCATCATTATAAGTGCCACCCTTCCATAGCCTCATTTCTTCTCTTTCATTCTCTTCTCTGCTGAAACCTACAACTTGGGTTCTAGCCATGCAGTTTGCTAGGGTCATCTGTACCTTGACCACAGGAAAGGTGCTATATTAATAAAATGTATTATTATTCCTTTATGTTTGTTTAAATGTGTAATATCAAGTCAAGATCAAGTTTATTGTCATGTGTACATAGTACAATGAAATCTTACTTTTTTATCTCTCCATAGAATAATGACAGTAATATAATACAAATATCATTATATATATATGTATATACAGTGGAACCTCGGTTCACTGCACGTACAAATCGGTTTACGACCAAAAAGTTCGCCAAACTTTTGCTTCGGTTCAAGACCACACACTCGGTATACGAACAAGCCAGGTTCCCTTTCGGTTTGTACATGTTCAGTCTCTCCCTGTGCATTTCCTGTGCAGCGAGCAAGAGAGAGCGAGAGCGCGGGACACACACACACACACACAGACGCAGCATGAGAGAGAGCCGCGCACAAACACACAGGCAGCGCGAGAGAGAGAGCCGCACACACACACAGGCAGCAACACAGAGATAGAGCCGAGCACACACACAGGCAGCGCCAGAGAGAGGCAGCGCGAGAGAGACAGACGCGCGCACACACACAGGGTGAGAGAGAGGCGTGCACACAAACAGGAGCGCGCTAGAGAGACACACACACAGGCGCTCCAGGCTCGCAAAAGGGAGACAGAGAGAGAGCGAGTGAGCGAGAGAGGGAGGGACGCATAAGGTAGAGAAGGCTTGTTTTTGTTTTCAGTTCTATTTACAGTGATCAGTTCGTAGCCTGCATTTTTGCAACGTTACTTTTCTTGGTGGTTTATTAAATTACGGATTTTTCAAATGTTCATTTTTTCCCCTGTGCTTAAAACTCATTAAAAAAAAGGGTTTTTAGCTAGCGGTTCCTAGCACTATTGCAGTGTTAGTTTTCTCTGTTGTTCAAGGTTTTCTCAGTGTTATTCGATGTTTTTACATTTAGTTTACTATTACACTGTGCATTCTATGGTATAATTAACTTTATTTGTGCTTAAAAATTAAAAAAATATATACATTTACATACAGTTCGTACGGTCTGAAACGGATTAATTGTATTTACATACAATCCTATGGGGGAAATTGCTTCGGTTCACGACCAAATCGGTTTACGACCAGAGTTTTGGAATGAATTATGATCGTGAACCAAGGTTCCACTGTGTATATATATATATATATATATATATATATATATATATATATATATATATATATATATATATATATACACACACACTCACTCACTCACTCACTCACTCATCAACAAAATCACTATTTTCCCTTTAGCTAAAAAGCTGAAATTTGACAAGATGGTACACCTTGGAAGTAGGTATCCAATAAGAAATGACATTTCAAAATATCTGTATTTAGGGATAAAAACCTCCCCATAATAGAAAAGCTATATACTACAAAATCTCAAAAATGTTTTGACTGATTTGCTTGAAATTTGGTGATGCTGTAAAAAAGAAAATGAACAAACACTTGTTTTTTTATTTGTTGATATTTGTCATTAATGATGCTTTAGCAAGTGGAACATTCCAACGCACCATGTCCCCAATTTCACCATAGCACTGACAGCAATCACATGGAGAAATAAGCCTGCCCCTTTTTTGCAAATGGAGATTGTCTGCAAAAGCAAAGTGAAATGTGCAAAGTGAGTTCAATGAAGCTTAAATAAGATGCATTTAGCCAGTGGAGGCCAAGATGCTGTGAGCGTCGTAAATTCAGCATGACTGATCCAGTAAAAAGGTATTTAATACATATTACCCACTCTCTTCATCTAATCTGCAACCTTGTGGGAATGCCAAAGTGGGAACTACAATTGTCATTGGTCAATTCATTGCTCTTGACGATTTCATCAGTGCTCACAAATCTTAAATAAGAGCATTGATAAAAGCAGCATGTCATCAAATGTAGCAACTGCTATAAAATTTTAATCAAATATTTGTAATCATTACATGATAGTTTTTATAATTTAATATAAGCATACATCTAAATGATGCCATAACAATGGATTATTAAAAGCATAAGGAGAAGGACTGAAGGTTACTAAAGAGTTAACTAAACACAGCTTAAAGCTTGAGCACGTGAGAGTTTCCTCATCTAAAGGACTTACCATCAAGTTAATTAATAAGGTTAAAATGAAGTAAATGAGCAATAAACATCCCCTTAAAAAGCGAGAACAAGCTAGTGAGAAAGCCCAAACATCCCTATATTATGAAGCAGTGATATGGTCAATCAGAATACCCTTAGGACACCCATATTAATGAAGAGATGTTTAGAATAATGAAAGTATCTACATGTTGTGACAGATTAAGGATCCCCGTGACCCCTTGACAGACCAAACGTCAGACACCAGATAAAAATCCAAAATGTTATTTATTATAATAATAAATGTGCACAAAGCACCCTCCACTCCACAATACTTAATAAATCAATAATCACTACAATAATTCTCCACTCCCAGACGCGTTACCACCCTTACACCCAGCTCAGCTCAATGTCTGGTATCTCCCACAGTCCTTTTATAGTCCGTGACCTGGAAGTGCTCCTGAACCCCTGTCCATGTGACTTCTTAGCACTTCCGGGTCAGATCCAAAAGTCTTCTTTTTATCCCGGAAGCACGTCATTCCTCCTGTCGCTGTGACTAAGACGTACTTCTGGGTTATAGGGCACATAAGAGTCTCTGTGCCTCCCTGCAGCGTCCTCTAGCGGCCCCCATGGTATCCAACAGGGCTGTGGATAAAAACTCCATTGTCCAGGATTCTCTGCTGGCCTTCGGGGCACCTCCATGCTGCAGGGAGGGCTCCATCTGGCGGCCTGGGGGTATTGGCCGGGATGAAAGGCCGGCCATATCCCACAATGTATATGAAGTTATTGGTGGCTGTAGTTGATTGGCTACGATGATAGAATTCTGCATATTGAGAGTCAGATGACCTGATGTATTAGATAAGGTAATGGTAATAGGAAAGTACTGACCCTGTAGTTAGGATATAGCGGGTTGGATAAGGGATGGATGGATGAATGTATAAAAGGGAGTGAATTGTTTTCTTGATTGTTCACTCCATGGACAGACATTTGTGCAAATAAAGAATCATTCTGCATTTTCTTCTGGTCTTCTTTGAAAATGGACAAAAGTTTTTTCCACAAACTGCTGTGTGTTTTTTCCGCAACCATTTTGGGGGTAACAATTTCATTGTCCTGCTGGATTACATTTATCTTAAAGTAGTGTTAACCTTTATGGTCTTGGGACCAAGTGTTAACTTTTTAGTTTATTGACGACCCACAGACAGCAATTTGAAGAGTGTGGGTGTTTCCGCAATCATGAGTTGTGAACAATTAGAAGAGTGGTCCACTTGGTGAAATGAGCACAATTAGAA
This sequence comes from Erpetoichthys calabaricus, assembly GCF_900747795.2. Taxonomy (NCBI): domain Eukaryota; kingdom Metazoa; phylum Chordata; class Cladistia; order Polypteriformes; family Polypteridae; genus Erpetoichthys; species Erpetoichthys calabaricus. The sequence continues at coordinate 109,655,050 of NC_041404.2, forward strand.
ATGGGGAAAAATATGGTGCAATGCTGTCAATTGCTTTGGCAAGCTGGGGTTGTATCACTGGAACCAAGTAACTGAAACGAGTTTTGTTATTTTTCTCCTCTGAGTGTGTTTGCAACCCAAGGAGCGCCACTCATGCCCCACCAGCAGCAACTTGCACGTGGGTCAAAAGTGGGTCACAATCACAGTGGTTGAGAAACACTGTCTTAGAATATGTCTTTGATTGTTTTTAGACATGTAGCATTTATAAAAGACATTTTAATCTGGACCCTCTTCTGAGAAATGTGTTGCAAAAACTGGTGTATGCAGTTTTGCTAAACACTTAAAAAGTGATATTCCTTTCTTTTTTTATACACCCTCACCCCCCAAAACACATTAAACTCCCAAACCCGAATACATTAGGTTTTGCTAATGTAAACTCACAAGTGAAATTTAACTTAATCAAAAGAAAGCTCAGCTTTTTTGCTTATCATTACCAATTACACTGCACAACAATTTTTTGGAAAAGTCTTGCTACCTGAAAAGTTTGCACAAATATAGTTTTGGTTTTACTGCATCACGTAGGAACTCTGAGAAATAGATATTTATATGTTTACTGACAATAACGTATTTAGTCACGTTTATGTTTCGCATAAGCTATTAAATTCAAAAGAATTAAAAGTGTTTGAATACAAAAGAAAATCAGGAGCAATGTCTAGTGCATCACGTTGCAGTGTCCAACAGTAGTCAGCAAGTATTGACGGATTCCAGTTGCCCTGGTATCGTTTCTCCATCGTTGCAATGTCCTGGTGAAACCTTTCACCGTGTTCGTCACTGACAGCACCGAGATTTGCAGGGAAGAAGTCCAAGTGTGAGTGGAGGAAATGAATCTTGAGTGACATGTTGCACTTGATTGTCTTGTATGCTTTGAGAAGTTTGTCTACCAGCTGAATGTAGTTTGGGGCTCTGTAATTTCCCAGAAAATTGTCAACAACGTCTTTGAAGGCTTTCCAGGCAATTTTTTTCAGCCCAACTAACAGATCTTCAAACCGCTTGTCATTCATAACATGTCTGATCTGGAGGCCAACAAAAATGCCCTCTTTGATCTTGGTGTCAGTTATTCTTGGGAACATCTGTCTTAAATAATGAAAACCTTTGCCTTCTTGTTCAGTGCTTTCACGAAATTCTTCATGAGTCCCAGTTTTATGTGAAGAGAAAGCAAAAATATCTTTGCTGGGTCGACAAGTGATTCATGTGCCACATTTTTCTGTCATGGAACTAACTTTTAACGGAGTCGCCAATTCTGTCGAGAATATTGCAACTCTTTGGCACGGCTGTCCCATTCACAGATGAAACAACAGTACTTTGTATAGCCGAGCTGCAGTCCTAGTAACAGAGCAACGACTTTAAGATCTCCACCGCTATTCCAGTTGTACCTGCTATACTGGATGTGTTTCAGCAACAGTTCCATATTCTCATACATTTCTTTCATGTGTGCTGCATAGCCAACAGGTACTGAAGGATAAACGTTGCCACTGTGTAGCAGAACAGCTTTCAGGCTTAACATTGATGAATCAATGAAGAGACGCCACTCTTCCGGGTTGTGATCAGAACTCAAGGCCGAGAACAATCCTTCAATGTCACAACAGAAATGGAGACTGTCAATTTGTGCAAAAAATTTGGTCATATTATGATGTTGCTCGAAACACAGACATTTTCATACCTGGTGAGAGCAAACATCATTCCTGCAGCCTCGAACCCAGAAGCTTGGCTTTTGCTTTTGACGGACCCAAATCTCTGACCAAATCGTTCAATTTGGACTGTGTTATCAGATGTGGATCGCCTGATGAGCACGGTTCAAAATCTGGGTCAATGTCACTGTCAGTACCCTGCATTGCAGTTTCTTCATCTGTTTCGTCTAAGGTCCAATCCTCTGGTGGTTTCAGAATTGGAAGACTGTCGTCATGTGGCATGGGTCTCATTGCTGAAGGCAGATTAGGATATTCAATTGACTTCTTGTTTTTGGCAGAGAAATCAGACACATTAGTCAAACAAAAGTAACAGTCCTTCACATGGTCTTTCTGTTCTCGCCATATCATTGGAACAGCAAACAGCATTGTCTTTCGAGTGCCTCTGAGCCAGGCTCTCAGACTGACAGTACATGTCGCACAGCAAACGTGAGGCGCCCATTGCTTGTTTTGATCACCAATTTTGCAGCTGAAATACAGATGATAAGCTTTCTTCACAAGAGCAGTCATCCAACGTCTCTGAGGCGCAAGTGTTTATTCACCACAGATATAGCAGAATGTATCGTGGCTGTTACGACATTCATGAAGAGATATCACCCGACACCAAAACGTCTATAGCATCAAGCTTACTCACTGTTTTATTTCTACAGATACTATACTTTATTATACTGATACTATACATACACACTGACTATATATATTAACCAAATGAGCAGGATCAGTGTATGCAAGTCAACTTAATAGCATACTGAGACAGTGTCAAGCTCGTTCACACCTGCCCAGGCATGCCCAGGATGTCAACTTCCACAGAACAGCTTGCAACCTGGCTTGATTACATGCCTGGACATGCCCAGGCTGCACAAACTGTTGTTGATAAGTCACTCACGGAAGCGAAAATGTTTGGATACAAATATAAGAAAAAATCATGACAAAACTGAAGATTTCTCTGAAACGGCACGTGATGGGTAAATTCCATCCATCCATTCTCTTCTGCTTTTTCGAGATCGGGTCGCGGGGGCAGCAGCTTGAGCAGAGATGCCCAGACTTCCCTCTCCCCAGCCACTTCTTCTAGGTCTTCCAGGGGAATCCCGAGGCGTTCACCGGCCAGCCGAGATACATAGTCCCTCCAGCGAGTCCTGGGTCTTCCCTTGGGCCTCCTTCTGGTTAGACATGCCCGGAACACCTCACCAGGGAGGTGTCCAGGAGGCATCCTGATCAGATGCCCGAGCCACCTCATCTGACTCCTCTCGATGTGAGGAGCAGCGGCTCTACTCTGAGCCCCTCCCGGATGACTGAGCTTCTCACCGTATCTTTAAGGGAAAGCCCAGACACCCTATGGAGGAAACTCATTTCAGCCGCTTGTATTCGTGATCTCGTTCTTTCGGTCACTACCCATAGCTCATGACCATAGGTGAGGGTAGGAACATAGATCGACTGGTAAATTGAGAGCTTCGCATCCCTATATTATGAAGCAGTGATATGATCAATCAGAAAACCCTTAGGACACCCATATTAATGAAGAGATGTTTAGAATAATGAAAGTATCTACATGTTGTGACAGATTAAGGGTCCCCGTGACCCCTTGAACCCTCAGACCAAATGTCAGACACCAGATAAAAATCCAAAATGTTATTTATTATAATAATAAATGTGCACAAAGCACCCTCTACTCCACAATACTTAATAAATCAATAATCACTACAATAATTCTCCACTCCCAAACGCGTTACCACCCTTACACCCAGCCCAGCTCAATGTCTGGGATCTCCCACAGTCCTTTTATAGTCTGTGACCCGGAAGTGCTCCTGAACCCCTGTCCATGTGACTTCTTAGCACTTCCGGGTCAGATCCAAAAGTCTTCTTTTTATCTCGGAAGCACGTCATTCCTCCTGTCGCTGTGACTAAGACATACTTCCGGGTTATAGGGCCTTGCGGCTCAGCTTCTTTTTCAGCATGACAGACCGATGCAGAGCCCGCATCACTGCGGACACCACACCGATCCACCTGTCAATCTCATGCTCCATTCTTCCCTCACTCGTGAACAAGATCCCGAGATACTTGAACTCCTCCACTTGGGGCAGGATCTCTCTACCAACCCTGAGAGGGCATTCCACCCTTTTTTGGCTGAGGACCATGGTCTCGGATTTGGAGGTGCTGATTCCCATCCCAGCCGCTTCACACTCAGCTGCGAACCGATCCAGAGAGAGCTGAAGATCATGGCCTGATGAAGCAAACAGGACAACATCATCTGCAAAAAGCAGTGATCCAATCCTGTGTCCACCAAACCGGACCCCCTCAACGCCCTGGCTGCGCCTAGAAATTCTGTCCATAAAAGTTATGAACAGAATTGGTGACAAAGGGCAGCCCTGACGGAGTCCAACTCTCACTGGAAACGGGTTCGACTTACTGCCGGCAATGCAGACCAAGCTCTGGCACCGATCGTACAGGGACCGAACAGCCCTTGTCAGGGGGTCCGGTACCCCATACTCTCGGAGTACCCCCCACAGGATTCCCCGAGGGACACGGTTGAATGTCTTTTCCAAGTCCACAAAACACATGTAGACTGGTTGGGTGAACCCCCATGCACCCTCCAGGACTCTGCTAAGGGTGTAGAGCTGGTCCACTGTTCCGCGACCAGGGAGAAAACCACACTGTTCTTCCTGAATCCGAGGCTCGACTATCCGACGGACCCTCCTCTCCAGAACCCCCGAATAGACTTTTCCAGGGAGACTGAGTAGTGTGATCCCTCTGTAGTTGGAACACACCCTCCGGTCTCCTTTCTTAAAGTGGGGGACCACCACCCCAGTCTGCCAATCCAGAGGCACTGTCCCTGATGTCCATGCAATGTTGCAGAGACGTGTCAACCAAGACAGCCCTACAACATCCAGAGCCTTAAGGAACTCCAGGGGTATCTCATCCACCCCCGGGGCCCTGCCAACAAGGAGTTTTTTGACCACCTCGGTGACCTCAGTCCCAGAGATGGTGGAGCCCACCTCCGAGTCCCCAGGCTCTGCTTCCTCATTGGAAGGCATGTTAGTGGGATTGAGGAGGTCTTCGAAGTACTCCCCCCGCCGACTCACAACGTCCCGAGTCGAGGTCAGCAGTGCACCATCCCCACCATGTACAGTGACGGTGGACCAGCATCTCCTTGAAGCCATCCAAAAGTCATTCTCCATGGCCTCCCCAAACTCCTCCCACACCCGAGTTTTTGTCTCAGCAACCACCAAAGCCGCATTCTGCTTGGTCTGCCGGTACCTATTAGCTGCCTCCAGAGTCACACAGGACAAAAGGGACCGGTAGGACTCCTTCTTCAGCTTGACAGCATCCCTCACTGCCGGTGTCCACCAACGGGTTCGGGGATTGCTGCCACGACAGGCACCGACCACCTTACGGCCACAGCTCCGGTCAGCCACCTCAACAATAGAGGCACGGAACATGGCCCATTCGGACTCAATGTCCCCCACCTCCCTCGGGATGTGGTCGAAGTTCTGCTGGAGGTGGGAGTTGAAGCTACTTCTGATGGGGGGCTCTGCCAGATGTTCCCAGCAGACCCTCATAACACGTTTGGGCCTACCAGGCCTGACCGTCATCTTCCCCCACCATCGAAGCCAACTCACCACCAGGTGGTGATCAGTTGACAGCTCTGCTCCTCTCTTCACCCAAGTGTCCAAGACTTGGCCGCAAGTCCGACGACACGACCACAAAGTCGATCATCGAACTAGGGTGTCCTGGTGCCAAGTGCACATATGAACACCCCTATGCTTGAACATGGTGTTCGTTATGGACAATCCATGAAGAGCACAGAAGTCCAATAACAAAACACCACTCGGGTTCAGATCGGGGGGAGGGCCATTCCTCCCAATCACGCCCTTCCAGGTCTCACTGTCATTGCCCACGTGAGCATTGAAGCCTCCCAGCAGTACGAGGGAGTCACCAGAAGGTATGCCCTCTAGCACCCCCTCCTGGGACTCCAAAAAGAGTGGGTACTCCGAACTGCTGTTCGGCGCATACGCACAAACAACAGTTAGGACCCGTCCCCCCACCTGAAGGTGGAGGGAGGCTACCCTCTCGTCCACCGGGGTAAACCCCAATGAACCCAAAGTCGGGGGGCAATAAGTATACCAACACCCACTCGGCGCCTCTCACTGGGGGCAACTCCAGAGTGGTAGAGATTGGTTCCAGAGTCCAAGCTGTGTGTCGAGGTGAGTCCGACTATATCTAGCCGGAACCTCTCGACCTCGCGCACTAGCTCAGGCACCTTCCCCTTCAGAGAGGTGACATTCCACGTCCCAAGAGCCAGCTTCTGTAGCCGAGGATCAGACCGCCAAGGTCCCCACCTTCGGCCACCACCCAACTCACACTGCACCCGACCTCCTTGGCCCCTCCCATAGGTGGTGAGCCCATGGGAAGGTGATGGACAAATTTTGATGTGATATTCGTGATCAGCGCCCAAAAATCTATAAGAAACACCCAACTGTGTTCAAGAAGCAAAATCTTTGTTGTGCAGTGTTATCATTATATTTGACAATCTATGAAGCAAAATTCAGGTAGTGTGTGGGCATGATGCACTTGGCCAATCGTGCACTTCATTTTACTGGGTCCACCATAGGTAACAATAAATCTAAGATAAACTTATTACACTACATTTTTTGCATCAAAGCATAGCCTTGCATTTTTGAAAAAGCCAACACTGTTGTCCACCTGCATATCATCATTATGTTCTCAATACCGACCAACGATCAGCCTTAAACACTTTTTGAAGTTAAAAAAGAGGAAATAAAAAAAAGAAAAAAGTTTTAAAAATTACTGCAGTTTAAATGATGGAGCCAAGCCAAGACTGACCAGAATGAAGATAATGGAGATTATGTTTTTCAGAATGTTATAGGAAGAGAATAGGATTTTGCTTCTGAGTAAGTAAAAGTAATTGCTAACTTTTGTTAGTAGACATTTATTCAAATCCACTGTATACTGAGGTAGTAAAAATTTCAGGATTTGATGCTAATTTTCAACTTTAAATCATCTTTGTAACATTACTGAATACTGCTTGAATATGGGGTTTTGCTTCATCCTCTTCACAATAACAGAACTAAGGACTGCATTTAGTACATTGTTGTGATGGTTGACGGGGACTGACTGGTGTCCTGGCTGGCATGAATCCCCATTCTGGAATGGAAGGCCGGAATAATGAATGCCAGCAGGAGACAGCCACCCAAGAGTGCAAGCTGCCCTGACATGCTGGAACACTGCATTCCTGCGCCAGTATGCCCATTCATGCACCCGCAGGTCATTTTGGGGATTTCAGTCCCATGGTTCAGCCCTGCTGGGTTCCGTGGCTTCCGTCAAGAAGAGCTGCAGGGAATGGCTGTCCTTACTTTTCAAAGGCTAAATCCTGATCTGGGATTTCTTGTTTCTTGTAATGTCCTGACACCGAAAGTACTCCTGGGTCTGGCAGAAAATGGGCCAACTCATCTCACTCAGGAAGTTGGAATTGGGAGGAAGATAACAACACTTACCTAAAGGAGTGAGGAAAGGAAAAGGTGGAAAACAAAGTATTGTATTGTGTTGTGATTGGAAAAGTAAGACCTGATTAATTAAACCCAGAACTATCATTGTGTAGTTGTGTCTGGGGTTTGCGGCTCAGTGATTTCACTTGCATGCCACAATATATATATAGCAAAACCAACTATATTCAGCTTGAAACAGGAACAGCACAGTTATTTATTATAGTAGGATCTACCATTCTCCCATTCACAGACACAGCAATCAGGTCGTGGCCAGGTTAGTGCCCAAGTAATACTGTTCCCTGCATTTAAAATGTTCCTTGCATCACCCATTGACAAAGGACTTTATCTATCCCTGACAGAACTGCATCAATAGCAAGCTTCTTCACAATGTGCTCGAAAGGGTCTCCTTGGATCCAGCCGTGTGGAGGAGGATCTGTTGCTTCAGGTAGTCATAATCATCAAACCTTTCAGCAGTGAGATTCTGTATGGCTTGGAAGGCTTCCCCTGTTGCCATACATTCAAAGCAGAATAGCAAACACCATATATATATATATGGTGGCACATCAATACGTGCCATTACCAGAAGGTTTGCTGAGTCTCCCAGCACAGTCTCAAGGGCATGGAGGAGATTCCAGGAGACAAGGAGTTACTCTAGGAGAGCTGGACAGGGCTGTAGAAGGTCTTAAATCCATCAGCAGGACCGGTATCTGCTCCTCTGAGCAAGGAGGAACAGGATGAGCACTGCCAGAACCCTACAACCAGAACCCTACAAAATGACCTCCAGCAGGCCACAATCAAACAATCAGAAACAGAGTTCATGAGGGTGGCCTGAGGGCTCGACATCCTCTAATGGGCCCTGTGCTCACTGCACAGCACTGTGGAGCTCAATTTGCCATAGAATACCAGACTTGTCAGGTCCACTACTGGCGCCCTGTGCTTTTCACAGATCAGAGCAGGTTCACCCTGGGCACATGTGACAGACGTGAAAGGGTCTGGAGAAGCTGTGGAGAACATTATGCTGCCTGTAACATCATTCAGAATTACCAGTTTGGTGGTGGGTCAGTGATGGTCTGGGGAGGCATATCCATGGAGGGACGTACAGACCTCTATAAGCTAGACAACTGCACCTTGACTGCCATTAGGTATCGGGATGATATCCTTGAACCCATTGTCAGACCCTATGCTGGTGCAGTGGGTCTGGCCTCATGTAGCGAGAGTATGCAGGCAGTTCCTGGAAGATGAAGGAATTGATATCATTGACTGGCCCCCACTCACGCCTGACCTAAATCCAATAGAACATAAGGATGAAATATACAATGGTAAAATAAGATGCAGCATACAAGGGCAATATAAAAATATGGAGTAAGTAGGATTAAAATATCCAGGCTGTCTAATGAGCAGGTATACACAGATACTGAGTACAAGCTCAGACCTGATTAGTCAGCAAGCTGTAATTCACTGTCTGTTTTGACACCTTTCTCTCATGATTAGCATTAAGATTTTCTGCAATTTGTGCTACAGTAGCTCGTCTGTGGGATTGGTCCAGATGGGCTAGCCTTCAAAACCCATATGCATCAATGCACTTTGGGTGCCATGTCTAGTCAAGCTTGGGTCACAGAGTTGCACATGAGACTGGGGAAAAAAACAGGTTTCCAAGGCACAAAACCTTTATTACTGAGCCCGTATGAACATACACAAGACTTTATTCAAAAGAAGGCAAGCACACACGTCGCAGTCCAGCTCCCCTCTCCTGGTTAAAAGAATACAAATTCTCCTTCATCAGGTGGGTTCAGTGGCTCAGAGGCAGCAACTTTGGCAGATGTAGTCTGAGGGAAAGAGAGGACAGGAGACTGAGCCGTTAGGTTGGTTGGGGCTGGTCTTTTAAATGTTCTTATCCTCGTGTGAGAAGCACATTACATAGTAAGCAGCTGATCCCACAAAGGACCGGTAAGAGTGTGTTTTTTTTTTGTTTTTCATTGAGTTTCTGAAGGGCAGCAGTGTTTCTTTGCCATAGGTTTACTGTTTAACAAAGGGACAGCTCGCAGTTAAGAGCGTATGAGCGTTCAGCTGCCAGAGCAAAGCGGTAGCAAAACAGAGCAGGAGAGGTACTGAACTGGGCACTGGTCGCCAGCATTATGGGCAGCTAAAGGGCATCAACATCAGCCAGTCTATATACATAGTCTATACTCAATATGGTCAGTCTATATATCTACCTATATCTATATCTATATCTATATCTATATATATATATACACATACAGTATATACTAGGAGTGACTTGCTTCGCACGCCCACCCCCCAACCCCTCTCTCCGGGAGTATGCTTCACCTTTGCCACTTCGCGTCTCTGCCACTCGTGTTGTGAAGGGTGGGGGCTGAACACACGCTTAGGAGATGCGTACAAATCAGCTGCTGGCTTGAAGCTGCTGCTACCAAGCTGCGTGATCTGCATGCCGCACTGCGCGAAGATTATTTAAAAGCCTGTACAGCAGCTGTCCTTTTTTCTCACTTCCTTGTCTTGTGGGACGTTAAAGTGTCTCTGAGAATTTGTTCGTAAGTAGGGCATGACGTGCAAGTAGTCTCGCGGGACTTCAAAGTGTCTCCCCGAGATGATCACGTCTTGACCCAAAATTTATATATATATATTAGGGGTCTTTGCCACCTGCTCACTTAGCTATGCACTAGCCTCTTTGCGGTTCTGTAGCTCTCGTATGGGGCTGTGGATGTACAATTTAAACAGATTTTTATTTTTATGGGATTTGTTACATCTGCATAATAAAACTATTTTACATTGCAACAAGTAATTAGCCATGTAAAAAAATAGTAAATGTAATAATTTGAAAGTGAATTATGTTTCATGGGCAGCACGGTGGTGCAGTGGGTAGCACTGCTGCCACGCAGTTAGGAGACCTGGGTCCTCCCTGCGTGGAGTTTGCATGTTCTCCCCGTGTCTGCGTGGGTTTCCTCCGGGTATTCCAGTTTCCTCCCACAGTCCAAAGAAATGCAGGTTAGGTGCACTGGCGATTCTAATTGTCCCTAGTGGTGTGTGGGTGTGTGTGTGCGCGCCCTGCCTTGGGCTGGCGCCCTGCCTAGGGTTTGTTTCCTGCCTTGCGCCCTGTGTTGGCTAGGATTGGCTCCAGCTGACCCCCTGTGACCCTGTAGTTAGGATATAGCGGGTTGGATAATGGATGGATGGATTATGTTTCATGTTGCTTTAGAGTTGTTGCGTAATATGATTTTGTTCTGTTTGCCTTTGAAATTAACATGCAAATACTTTTTAAACTTGCACTTTTACTGTAAAACTTCAGGAAAAACAATTTTTTGAATTAAATTTTCGTCAATATCGTACTGAATTTTGATTCTGTGTTTGGACTTTCATTGTGACAATGCAATGTATAACTGTCCGTGATTGAATTTCGTTTCTTTCTCTCTAATAAATTAAACGACTTTTTCAAATGTTTGGTTGTGAGATTTGTTAATTGTCTTTGCAAACGCTATTCTAATGGGAAACTGTTAACGTTTTAATATGAATGGCATATCAAGATCTCCTTTTGTCTAATGTTATTAGCGGGAGATTTACTATATTATCTTTCTTGGATACATCCTTCTTTCTACAGTAATTCATGCGGTGGAAGACTGTATGTTGTTAACGGTTGTAGATATTCTTCAGGATATTGTAAGTTGATGTTTTCATCTTCTGCACAATTACCACCAACTGTTTCAGCATTTAACCAATTTGCTGTGTAACCGATCAACATTTTTGCCGTTAAATCGTTTGACTTTATCGTTTTTCTGTGGTAGGATTGCCCATGTACTAATTTTTTCTGTTGATAACCCTTCGTGATGAAATTCTTCAATAAGATTTGGACATAATAAGTCTTCTTTAATTGGGAAATTAAAGTGAGGAAAATGTTAACTTAAAGTGAGGAAAATGTTAAAATTTATAAGAGCGGAAAGAGCAGGAACTGTGTCTGTCAAAACCATTCACACGAATGAGAGGTGAGAGTACTGTGTGCGTGGCTGAATATGGTTGAGAGGAGGGCATGACTTGAAAAAAATCTCTTGGAAAAAGTCTCGTCTCGTCCCAGGATTTTGTTATATAATAGAGTGATATATGTTGTACAGTATATATTTCTTGGTTTTGCTCACATTAAGAATCAGATTAGTTTCCTGACACCACTGGGTAAGTAAATACACCTCTTCTCAGTCACACATTTAGAGGTGTACAAAGAGTACAGAGTGGAGCTCAGCACACTACCCTGTGGATTACTTGTGTTGAAAATCAGAATGAAAGATGTGGTGCTGCCAGATTTTACATACTGAGGTCTGTTGAGAAGATAGTCCAAAATCCAGTTGCAGAGGATGAGGTTAACTCCTAAATTGAGGAGTTTGGAGGACAGTTTTAATGGTGCAACAATGTTAAATGCTTAAATGTAATCTATAAAAGAGTTTAATTGTAGCTGTTTTTATCATCCCGACGTGCTAGGATGGTATAAAGTGCAAGCTGAAGGTTATCATGACTGGCTGGAATACTACATTTAATGTGGTTCAATATTCCAAACTATTCATCCATTCATTACTGAATCCTGCTGATCATACTGTACCAGTAAGCCCGCGATTCTCGAAAGAATCGCAAATCCAAGAATGGCAATCACTTTCTGTTCCCTCCGATATGTGGAGGGATGCAATATCATGGAGGGTGGGTGCGTCCTGGGACATTTTTCATTTAATTAAATAAACATATTTGTACCAAAGCAGTTTCTTTTAGAGCTGTGACTCATCTGGTTCTGGTGTTTCAGAAGCGCGTTGTAGGCGCCTTCGTTTATTGTTTTTATCCATGCAGTGTCTTTTTTGTTTTTCTATGGCTGTGTCATCAGCTAGAAGTTGTTTGCTGACGGCGGCGGATTCACATGCTGAAGTGACCATGGCGGCGGATCCGGGCATGGAGGGCTACATTACTAAACGAAGGCGGCATATGCGGTGGTGTGGGCGGTCGTCTGTGGTTGTGTCGTTAGGTAGAAGTCGTTTACTGTTAGGAATCATAATCCAACTTACTTTTAATACTGAATTACCGTCATGTGATTCAAATATGCCACACAGACTGCTGGCACAGTGGATTAGAGCAAGTTTAGTTTACAGGTTGTGTTGTTTGGGTGGCACCTACTGACTCTGGGAAGCCGCTTTATCCATGCAGTCTCGTCTTTGTTGTTCTGTGGCTTTGTCATTAGGTAGAAGTCATTTACTTTTAGGAATCATAATCCAACTTACTTTTAATACTGAATTACCGTTATGTGATTCAAATATGTGTTGTTTGGGCGCCACCTACTGACCCTGGGAAGCCGCTGGGTTTGACTCTGGGGCGCTGAGGCCCATGCGTGTCGATGTGTCCGCCGTCCGTGCATGAATTAAACTGTCGTTTAGTAATATAGATTATAATGCACTAAAATGGCACAGTGCCCAGTGATGCTACCTCGATGCTCTATGGACCTGGGTTCAAATTCCACTCTGGACACTGCCTGCTTGGTGTTTGCACATTCTCCCTCCCTCTGTTTTTTCCTAGGTATGGTACTACATGTTTTCTTTTCATATCACAAACAGGTGCATTTTATGATAATTGTTTCTAATTGAATGAGTGTTTATGCATGAATGTGTGTCTTGCAATGAACTGGTGTCTTCTTGAGAGTTGCTATCCTCTTTGAACCCATGGCTGTCATGATATATTGTTGTTTCCTAAGACACGAAGCCTGAATAAGTGGTTCAGCAAACAAATGGATGAAGATAAGTATGCAAGTCATTCTATATCATGAAAAAAGCACTTTAATGTTCCTGTAACTCATATAAAACAAATAAAAGCCTCTGTGCAGAGGAATACAAACACAAAAGAACATGAAGACAAGGAGAAGTGGCCCTTCAAAGCTGAGTAAACAGAAGACACATTGCTGGGAATGAAGATGAGAATGAATTAAACGCAAAATGAAAAGCAGTATAAAATAACAGGCAAAGAAAGGGCGGCACGGGTCATGCTTGAGTGGGATTTTACATCATTTTCCTGTAGGATTTTTTTTTCTTTTCATTTAATGTTACATTATGCAATACTGTTGTAAACAAAAAATATTAAAAGCCAGGAAACTACATTTTATAGCTCAGGCTGGATGATTAACAAACAATTCATGTCACATTCCCTACAACCAATTTAATGTACTGCAGATACAGTGTGTAAAGAAACAAAAAAAAGCATTTTTGAAATAATAATCCTTCTCAAATATTACGACAAACTAAGCAAGGAAGTGGAGGAGGCCAACAGGGATTTTTCAGGCTTGCTTTTAGCGATGGCCCCCGATTGACAGTGTACATTGTGTGACCCACCACATACTGAGCCATTATTGTGCTTTATTAAAATTATAATAAGTACGAAGGAGCACTTGAATGATTGGGCTCCAGCTCACAGTACCCCAGCGGGAGAAGCATTTTTTTAAAGCAGACAGAAGGATGCATACATTGCTATTATTATTATTACTTCTTGTGTTTCTGAGGTTGCTTTTTTGTTATTTACAAGGGACACCACAGCTACAGAAAATAATTAGCCTTGCTTAAGGACTGTGTTTTAAATTTTAACTGATAAATTAAGTGGTGGCACAACAGATTAATCAGATGTCTAACAACCCTTACACATCAATAAGATGTCTGGTGGAATACATTCTGTATAGTATTTGTATATTCATGTGTGCTTTAATCTGGTCACACTAGTTAGATGAGGGACAAATGCGGTCACCTCAGTTAACAATGTCATATATTCCTGATGTGAGCTTCCATGCCACTGTGGAGGTCCTGCTCTGAATGGGGGCCCTATTGTGACAAATCACATAACAGTCATTTGAGTTCTTGGAGTCTCCTTTAGGGTCACTGTCCTAGGGAAGGTGAGTTTTTCACTGAAGGGGTCAGGATCTGAGTTCATGCATCAGGATCCCAGTGGGGATGACCTGTATGAGTATGCTGCCCAAGTCAGGAGACTAGTTAAACCATTTGCAATGAGGCCAGTGTTTTTAATGATTTCTTTTGGGATATGCTTCAGCGTCACCATTATCCTGACAGTAGTTGGAATGCCAAACTAGATGGATTAAGTAAGTTTTCAACAATGAAACTGTTAACTGTGTGTCAAATACAGCATAGTCTGGTTTCACCCATGTGCGCTTGGGAGGCAGCTTAAGGGTTCTGGTGATGGTAGTTACCTGCTGAACCAGGGATTGGCGCTTTGTTCTAATACCTTCCATCCTGTGCAAAACAGAACACTGACTGCCATTCCATCGTTGACGTCACTTCTGTTGCCTGCACTCCTGGGCCCGTCCCTTCCTGCCTGGAAGTCATGACTGGAAGTTCGGCTCTATTTTTGTCAGTTCTCTGTTGAACTCATGTCTATTAAGACATCTCTGTCATCTTTGTAAAAAGATCATCCAGTTCTTTCTGTTTCATAATATACAAAATTTTGGACATGCCCCAAGCCTTTTTCTGTGTTAGTTGTTTTCTCTTACACAGGACTGGATTAATTATTAAGCAAAATAAGTATGTGCTTAACTCTTTCAGGGCTAATGTCGACTCTTGTCAAAAGGAGGAGTTGACGATAGTAATCAACTATAAACTGTGACAAAACCAACTATTACGTTGGACTCTCATTGCTAGAAGGAAAGTTAGATTCATTGGTTTGACCGAGATTCTATGCGTTCACGTGAGTAGCAAGGCGCACACAATGGCAAAAATGGCACTGGCATCTGGCGAGAAATCAAAGCAAATGCGTAAAGCAAAATACTCCGTGGGCGACATCTTGCCTATTATCTCTGAACTCGACTATGATTTGTCAGACTCAGATTTTGATTGAAGTGATCGAAAACGAATGTTAGGTTCCAGCTTCAGCTGATTGGTCCGCAGCTAGTTGTGGTACTGACAATGTCTGCCAGGAAGGACTGCCACTTAACAATCAAAATGTAATGCACTGCAACTGCTATTGCCCCTGCTGCGCAAAGACAGCCTGGCAGCAAGCCTGCCACTCATTCTTGGCAAACTGGCAGCCACAGCATTCAGCAACAGACGTTTTATGTTGATTTCTGTGTGAAACCATCGTTTTTTTTGGAAAATATATTTAGCCCTCAAAGAGTTAAAGCATAATGGGAAGGGGGGCACCACAGAAATTTTCCACTGCTGGATTTACCAAGGAACATATGGTGCAAAACTGCAAATGGTGCAGCTGAACCAGATTCTACAAAAAAGGGCGCCCACATTAAATGAAAAATTACATACATAAATATATTTAATAAAAAATAGTAAAATAGTAATAATAGATGTTTTAATGATATATTAATCTTTGGAATACAACAAAATTAGAATCTGGTAACTGCCACACGGTCCACCGAGGTTCATGTGATCGTTTTTGTCTTGTTCGTGTCGGCTATCCCATTCAGTTGTCCACTGAGAGTGAGTGCACCTCAGCATTGCCAGACGTATGATAATTTTCAAAAAATAAAATTTTATTTTATGGTTTATCATTGTTTATACTGTATTTTATAGTGAGAGGTATAGTGATAGTGATGACTCAGGCGGCGCCACGAGTGGCAGCCTTTCCAGCAGCTACATGTATGACTTTATCTTTTTACCTTTTTTCTGTATTTTTCTCTATTTCACTGTCAACTCCTACCACTTTCTTTACTACTTGGAATGGATTTTTACACGCCGAGACTCGTCTATTCAAGTAGTCAACTTCAAGCGCTGAGAACAAATGCCTGAGCTGGTGTGGTTCCCTGTTTACCTGATGAGGTAAGAAGGTCGTATCGTGGCAGCAGAGCCGGCACTAAGATAAAAGCGAACTGTCTAGAGAGAAAGTGGCGATACAAACCTTCGGTGCCTTCTGTGATCCTGGGAAATGTGAACTTGCTACCAAATAAGACCGACGAACTGGCTGCGCTGGTGAAAAATGTCAGGACCTACAGAGAATGCAGTTTGTTGTGTTTTACTGAAACGTGGCTAACAACTAACATCCCAGATGCTAACGTGGAGCTACCCGGGTTTAGCACAGTTAGAGAGGACAGAGACGCAAGTACCTGCAGGAAGCACAAAGGAGGTGGACTCGCACTCTATGTCAATACAAGATGGTGCAACTCTGGACATGTAAACGTTAAAATCTCCACTTGCTGCAGGGATATCGAACTGTTGGCCGTAAGTTTGCATCCCTATTCCTTGCCGAGAGAGTTTGGAAACATCATTGTTGTTACTGTTTACATCCCTCCTCGGGCGGATGTGGAGATAGCGGGTGACATCATCCACTCAGCTGTTGCTAAACTGCAAACGCAGCACCCTGAGGCACTTGCGCTAATTGCTAGAGACTTTAACCATGTGACACTGGACAAAACATTACCTGCCTTCTCCCAGTACGTGGATTGTAACAAATAGGAAATAGGACTATTGACCTACTGTATGCAAACGTTAAAGATGCATACAGCGCCACCCCGCTGCCTGCGCTTGGGAAAGCAGATCATAACCTGGTTCTGCTTCAGCCTCACTACAAACCAAGAGTGAGGGTCCCACCTACAACCACACGCTCATTCAGGAAGTGGTCCCCTGAGGCAGAGCAGGCTCTGAGAGAATGTTTTATAACTACAAACTAGGATATCCTGCAGGGGTCACATAGTGAGAACATTTAGGAGGTTGTTGACTGTACTACTGACTACATCAACTTCTGTATGGACATTGTAGTTCAAGTAAGAACAGTACGCTGCTATGCTAACAACAAGCCATGGATTACAAGTGACATCAAGGGCCTTTTGAACCAGAAGAAAAGGGCTTTTAAAGGCGGTGATCAGCATGAGCTCAAGCGCGTGCAGAAGGAACTCCGAGTCTAGCTCAGGGCAGCGAAGGAGCAGTACAGGAGAAAGCTGGAGCAGAAGTTGCAGAACAACAGCATGAAGGAAGTGTGGGATGGGATGAAGATCATCACTGGCTGCAGCTCGAAGCGGGGTGCCACCATCGAGAGAGATGTGGAAAGAGCAAACCAGATGAACAACTTTTTTAACAGGTTTGACCACCCTAACCCACTCTCACCTCAGAGTACTGCACCCTCCAACCATCCTTTAGCTGATACCAGCATAGGAGAGAGTTTCCCCCAATGCACAATTACAGCAGCGCAGGTGAGCAGAGAGCTGAGGAGACTTTGTGCCAGCAAAGCAGTGGGTCCAGATGGAGTATCGCCACAACTGCTGAAGGCCTGTGCGCTGGAGCTGGGGAGTCCTCTACAGCGCATCTTCAACCTGAGCCTGGAACAGGGGAGAGCCCCGAGGCTTTGGAAAACATTTTGCATCACCCCCGTCCCAAAGATATCACATCCTAGTGAGCTGAACGACTTCCGGCCTGTCACTCTGACGTCACATGTGATGAAGACCATGGAGCGGCTGCTGCTTCACCACCTAAGGCCACAGGTCCGCCACGCCCTCGACCTTCTGCAGTTCGCATACCAGGAGAAGGTGGCCACGCCCTCAACCCTCTGCAGTTCGCATACCAGGAGAAGGTGGGAGCAGAGGATGCCATCATTTACATGCTACACCGATCCCTCTCCCACTTGGACAGAGGCAGTGGTGCTGTAAGAATTATGTTTCTAGACTTCTCTAGCGCCTTCAACACCATCCAACTCCTTAGGGACAAGCTGACAGAGATGGGAGTAGATTCATACCTGGTGGCATGGATCATGGACTATCTTACACACAGACCTCAGTATGTGCATCTTGGGAACTGCAGGTCTGACATTGTGGTCAGCAACACAGGAGTGCCGCAGGGGACTGAACTTTCTCCGGTCCTGTTCAGCCTATATACATTGGACTTCCAATACAACTCGGAGTCCTGCCACATGCAAAAGTTCGCTGACGACACTGCTATCATGGGCTCTATCAGGAGTGGGCAGGAGAAGGAGTATAGGAACGTTAACATTATTCAGTTATTGTCTGTTTTTACCTACATTTTTATTACTCTTTAATATTGTTTTTTTGTATCAGTATGCTGCTGCTGGAGTATGTGAATTTCCCCTTGGTATTAATAAAGTATCTATCTATCTATCTATCTATCTATCTATCTATCTATCTATCTATCTATCTATCTATCTATCTATCTATCTATCTATCTATCTATCTATCACCATTGCAAATAAGAAAGGGTTCAGAGCCGATCACTGATGTAATTCCACCTCCACGTTGAATTCATCTGTCACTCCTACTGCAGACCTCACCACGGTCACACTTCCCTTGTACATATCCTATATAACTCTTACATATTTCTCTGCCATTCCCGACTTCCTCATACAATACCACAATTCCTCTCGAGGCACCCTGTCATATGCTTTCTACAGGTCCACAAAGACACAAGGCAACACCTTCTGGTGTTTTCTATACTTCTCCGTCAACACCCTCAGAGTAAACATTATATCTGTAGTGCTCTTTCTTGGCATGAAACCATACTGCTGCTCACTAATCATCACCTCCCTTCTTAACTGAACTTCCTCTACTCTTTCCCATAACTTCATGCTGTGGCTCATCAATTTTACCCCCCTGTAGTTACCACAGCTCTGCACATCCCCCTTATTCTAAAAAATCGGCACCAGTACACTTCTTCTCCATTCCTCAGGCATCCTCTCACTTTCCAAGATTCCATTAAACAATCTGCTTAAAAACTCCACTGCCACCTCTCCTAAACACCTCCATGCTTCCACAGGTATGTCATCTGGACCAACGGCCTTTCCATTCTTTATATTCTTCATAGCTGTCCTTACTTCCTCCTTGCTAATCCTTTGCATTTCC